>NC_142950.1:18567598-18620098 GCF_046866305.1 Octopus bimaculoides | reverse complement strand
ATGAATCCACACCAGTACTTCTTTTGCCAAGCCACTAAGTTACAGGGACAAACACACACACACATAGATATAGCAATATGACAGGCTTCTTTCAGTTTCCATCTACCAAAAGCACTCACAAGGTTTTTGTCAGCTCAAGGTTATAGTAAAGGACACTCGCCTATGGTGCCATGCAATGGGACTGAACCCAGAACCATGTAGTTGGGAAGCAAACTTCTTAACACACAGTCATGCCTGCACCTATAGATTACAAATCTGATGCTATGTCAAGGAAAGGAGACAATAACACACTCTCTAACACAAACACAATGGACTTCTTTCAGTTTCCAGCAACTAAATCTGCTCATAAGACTTTGGTATCTTATTGTAACTTATTTATTGACCCTGGAAGGATAAAAGGCAAACTTAACATCAGCAGGATTCAACAACCCAGAAGAAATACTTAAGTGCATTTTGTCTCATGCTCTGACATTGAGTGAAGATGATACATGCATCAAAGTACTACATACCAGCCTCTTTGCTCCAACAGAAAGCTGTGTAATGGCCTGACCCAAAACCTTTACCATGATGGATGATAATGGCTGAGAGTTGGTAAACACGCTGGGATTGTATGCTGCTCATTGATTTGGCACAAAACTGTTGAATGTTCAAAAACTTGTCAAATGAGACGTGTGTGGCTATCTTCTCTCTGTGGTTACCTTTCGACCATCTGGAGGGAAAGAAAATGGTAATAATAATAATAATAATAATATATAAAGAAAAACACAAATAATTACATTTCAATAGATTTTTATAATTTGGGGGAACGAATAAATCATAAAATAAATACATGTTGAAATAATCTTGTGTTTATCACTGAAGAGGAAGAGGAGCTGATGGAGAATGGTTGGTCTGGGAGACAAATACTGAAAGAACAGCAAGGAAATGAGAGAGAGAGAGAGAGAGAGAGAGAGAGAGAGAGAGAGAGAGAAGAGGTAGTTAGGATTAACTAACTTTTAAGCAAGTTATCAAGGAAAGTCTCCATGTAGTTGGTCAACCTGTTAGAAATAGCAGCTAAATCTTCCTCCCACCTTATTCATCTTTAAAAAGAAAAAGGCTAACTATACACATTGGCTAATGCTGTTCTAGATAATATTATCTGGGAAATAAGATGAAGATGGCCATGGCTGGAATTATTTTGATCTTGATTCAAGGTCTGATGATTAAGGCTGACATGAGGGTAAAGGTAAACAACAACAACAGCTTCTAAAATGTTTGTTAAGTCATTATAAAGAGAGCGAACAGTAGAAATTCTTTGAAAGTTTATTGACTCCTGTTTTTCTAGGGTTGATGTTCTGAGAACAATAGCAGCTGGCAATGCTTGTTGTCTCAAGAATCTCTCCCAAGTTTGCAAATACAGGAAACATTTACTCCAGAATCAAATGGTCAACAGAGAAGACCAAAAATTCTCTTACCTAAACCGTTTCAGGTGAAGACGCAAGACATGAGGTAGTTTGCTCAATAAAAATTGCTTTTTGATTTTGGTGTAGATTTTAGCTGAAGAATTTGATCGTCTTTTACCTTCAAGAATTAAAAAATAAAATAAAAATAAAAATAAAAATCAGTGATACAAATTTTATTTTTTTTACATATCAACATTTGCAAATATATTTTTGGCATCAGTCACAATGTTAGATAATTTTTTTCTCTACAATTGTCTTAAATTTCCAAATTATGTCCATTTATTTTATCTTTTTTTATTATTATTTAACTCTTTGTTATCATATTTCTGTTGAAATACACTGCCTTTGTTTCAATTAATTTTGAAAATAATGAAGAATTTAATAAAACTTTATTATTATTCAGCTGGTGTTTGAATCATAAATTAACATGATATTTAGATGGAATAAGGCTTTAATTTAGATTGCTTTAAAGCAAGAAGTTTGTATCATAGAACCAGAAGTGGTCCTAGGTGGGTTGGATCAAGAGTTAATCAAGATGGGAGGGCAGTACTTATGATAGGGACCTCCAAGACCAATAGGGAAAGAGGGCAGAATATATCTTCAAACTAGAGATCTGGCAGGTATTTTCCTGCAAGAGTGGATTCTGCTAAAGTACCCAAAGTACCAGGTAACGATATTAAACTGGGTGACAAACTAAGTGTACCACCCATGTAATTCCATGGTGGGATTTGAACTCAGAGCACACAAGTCCAGAACAAATACTGCAAGGTATTTTACCAATACACAGTCCTAGACTGGTTTCTTATTTTATTAGCCTCTGAAGGATAAAAAAAATGTGACATTGGCAGGAGTTGAACTCAGATTACAAGAACTCAGAATGAAATATTATAATACATTTCATGTTGTAGTCTAATGACTGCCAATTCACCATAGTTAGCAGAATTAAATATTTCTTGCTCACTGTAAAGTAAAGGACAGCATTTCAAATCCAATTAGAGTTTAATAATCATCAGTTAATATCCACGTTTCATGCTGGTATAGACTCAACTGTTGGACAGAATCTAATTGGTCCAAGGATTGTATCATGCTTCAGTGTCTTGTTTGGCATGGCTTCCATGACCACATGCTTCTCCTAACACCAATCACTTTACAGCTTGTACTGAGTGCTTTCTTCATCTTATCAGCGGTATCTAATTCGTCTTGCAGCTTACAAGATTACAAACTCTGAGAGGAGATGGAGGTCAGCTTTACGCTAGGAAATGAAGGGTAAAAGTATGAGAAGTGGGAGAAGGGGACATGAGCAGGTTTTTATAGATCTGCATGGCTACTCATATTTAGTAGTAGATGGGGAGAAAGCAAAAACAAAAGTAATGTGTAATGCATTTATGAAAAGGATTTTTATCTTTTCCATGATTTTTTCATGACCACTTTGCCCTGCTGGTGTGGGTCACATGTAATTCACTGAAGCAGATTTACTATGGCTGGATGCTCTTCTTGCCATCAGTTCTTACCTGTTTCTCTAATCCTTCAAACCCAAACAGCATAAATAGTCAGACAATGTTTACCATGGAAGACTGCAAACAAAGGACACTGCTGGTAGGACAGTGACATTTGCTGACAATCAGTATGCAATATGAAGACAAGGACACACATCATCATCATCATCATCAGTTTAACATTCACTTTTCCATGCTCACATGGATTGGATGGAATTTTGTTGAGGTAGATATTTTAAAGCCAGGTGCCCTTCTTGTCACTAACACTCATCTGATTCCAGGTAAGGTAATGTTTCCTTGTGACTAGACATCCCATGATGTCAAAGCAAAGAGTAGTAACACATACATACATATATTTATACAACAGATTTCTTTCACTTTCTGTCTACCAAATCCACTCATAAGGCTTTGGTCAACCCAAGGTTATAACTGAAGATACTAGCCCAAGGTAGCATACAGTGGGACTGAACTCAAAACCATGTGATTTGGAAGCAAGCTTCTTACCACAGCTAAGCCTGCAACTATAAACACATAGATCCAGGTAACGATATTAAACTGGGTGACAAACTAAGTGTACCACCCATGTAATTCCATGGTGGGATTTGAACTCAGAGCACACAAGTCCAGAACAAAATACTGCAAGGTATTCTACCAATACACAGTCCTAGACTGGTTTCTTATTTTATTAGCCTCTGAAGGATAAAAAAATGTGACATTGGCAGGAGTTGAACTCAGAATGAAATATTATAATACATTTTCATGTACCATATTTACTGAGGGCATTGGTTGGACCAGGGCCATTGTAGATGACACTTGCCCAAAGGAGCTGCACAGAGGGACTGAACTCAAAATCATGTGGTTACAAAGTAAACTTTTTAACTGAATACCTGTGCCTGCACCTGTTTGCAAAGTTAACTGAATAACTGTTCCTTACCATTAACTGAAGACTAAAAGACAACTCACCATTACAAGAATCACAAGCATATATCCTGCCATCCAGACGTTCTGATTTTGTGAAATGGGAAAGCATTTCTGAAAAAGTAAAAAAAAAAATGTAAAAAAATAGTGTTGTAAAAGACATTTTAACATTATTGAAATTTCATTGGATCCAAAAAAGGTGAGTCAATAAACCATATCTCAAAGAAGAAAGTTATCAAAATATTAAATTGTAAACAAAGGAAAATTATAAAAAATTATTGTAATTTTACAAGACTTAATCCCATAACCTACTGAACAATGTGGTTGTTAGAGTTGAAGTGGTTTTTGAAGATCTAAAGGTTACACTCAAAGTAGATAAGAATTAATACTAATTACAACTGTGCTCCCCAAGTGAGGATGATTTGCAGTATGTATCATGCTTTTACTAATTGTTTTAGGTGCCTATGTAGTTGTGAGCAGACATGGATGCCCTGTTAGGCCTTGCATTGTTGATGTAGCAGAACATTCAAAATGTTACAGCAGGAGGGAGAAAGAATTACATCAGTGCTCAGCTGGTTCTCATTTCAGCTGAGTTGACGACTAGAGCAATAGGAAATGAACTGATTGCTTGCTGAAGAACAAACTGAGTACAGCAGACGAGCAGTGAGAAATGAAGTACCTTGCTCGAGGACAAAACACACTACCTGGTCCAGGAAATTAACCTACCATTATAATTGTGAATCCAACACCCTAACAAACTATGTAGTAATTCATTATTTTGCAGCATGCCTGTGCTAGAGTATGCCATCACTGTTCAAGCCAAACTGACCTATCCTACATAACACTGAACAATCAAGAAGTTTCCAGTGGTACCTCTGTCGTAGACCATCACAATAAAAATAAATAAATTACTTAAACAAGATCTTTAAAGAGCTTTTGTTGATTTTTACTTTTCTTCTCTAAAGTAACAACAAATTTTGAGTCATCTTTTGTAGACAATTGCGAAACAATAAACGTCAGATGAATACGTAAAAAGCACTCATGCCGACGCCAGGTACCAAGCACTTGTACTGGTGCAAGTCCAGTGAGTTTGGGGGAGGGGACAAGTGAATTATATCAACCCCAGTATTTAACTGGAACTTACTTTATCAACCCCAAAAGAATGAAAGGTAAAGTTGACCTGGGTGGAATTTGGACTAAGAATGTAACAACAGATAAAATGCTACTACGCATTTTGCCTGGCATACTAACAATTCTGGTCGATCACCTTATACCTTGCATTCAATATTGCTGTCATTTTTAGGCTGGTGCCTTGGCTCATCATAGAAATGTACCATCATTGTGCCTTTTTCTTTTCTATAAGTATTACCATGATAGTTGTTCTGGATGAACTTTCTGGTCTAGAACCTTCTGTCAAGAGTTTTAATCATGCCATCTGCTTCTCTTCTCTGTTGAGCTTCCTGTAAGTCAGAAGTCTTTTTATTCTAATAGCTTCTTTCTTCAAACTGTTACACTCTGGAACTCACTACAATCATCCTGTTTTCCTCTGATCTATAATATTCGGTCCATTAATCTTTCTATCAATCCAAAGTTTTGAATTTGGATTGACTCCACATTATCTTTCCTCCTCCGTCTGTACCAAGGTCAATGAAAGTTTATAATACTTGAATTATGTAATTAACTAAAATCTTCCGTGATGGTATCCAAACATGACTGCAGCCAATGACTGAAACTGATAAAGGATGTAAAAGGATTGTTGTCTTGCTCATCATCAATGCTGGTATGGGTTGGACAGTTTGACAAGACTCAGATGAGTCAGAAGACTACATTATGCTACAATGTTTTGACATGGTTTCTATGGCTGGATGCCCTTCCAAACACCAGTCCATTTACACAGTGCACTGGGTGCTTTTCATGGCACCAGCACTACTGAGGTTACCTTGCAACTCACAAGACAAAAGAGCTTAGAAGGAATCTATGACTGAAAGAAGAATAGAATATGATTGTAGCTGAGTAGACAAGGGAGACTAAAGAGTAACAGAATGTACACTATAGAGGAAGAGAGTATGAAAGGAACAGGTGAAAGGATAAAGGGATAAGTGTTAGTGAGAAAGGGAGAGATAGAAGTGGTAAGAGAGATAGAAGTGGTAAAAGCAGCAAGCTGGCAGAAACGTTAGCACACTGGTTGAAATGCTTCGCAGTATTTCATCTGCCGCTACGTTCTGAGTTCAAATTCCACCGAGGTCGACTTTGCCTTTCATACTTTCGGGGTCGATATAATAGACTTAATTTGTTTGTCCTTGTTTGTCTCCTCTGTGTGTAGCCCCCTGTAGGCAGTAAAGAAATAAGAAGTGCTAAAGGCAATGAGGCAGGTTGTGTAGAGGAATTCAGTGTTATCCTAATTTATAAGGGCAAGTATGGACAGGTGTGAGGGTCATGGCACATGAAAGAGAGACACAGTGTGCATCAGTATCATAAATGGATATGAAGGTTGTTTATGCCAGTAGGGTATGGCATTGAAACTGCAGAAATCCCTAAAAAGACAACTGATAAAGGATGTTTTATTGTTTGTTCCAACTGTTGCATGTCTTCATTGTTGTAACCTAATTTGTTTTATACATACAGACCCATGCAAGCATGGAAGGCAGACATTAAACGATGATGATGATAATATATAACGTGTGTATCATGGTTTTAAAATAGGCACATGCTATCCTTGTATATTATAAAAGATGACTACAAATGTTGATGAAATGAAGAGCACCTGATCATAAAACTGCCTCAGAAAATTTATCCAACCCATGCCAGCAGGGAAACGCAAACATAGGATGAGGATGATGATGATATATACCTGTTATATGACAAACATTACTGGCAATCTTCCAGTTCGGAGACTTTCTCTGGTAGCGAGATGGAAACTCAAGAGATAAATCCATAAATGGTTCATAGGTTTGAAACTTCTGTTCGCAGGACAAACATGTTATCTAAAACAGAAGAAAGAAATATAACTTGTGGATGAACATCATGAGAGTGGATATAAGCTGACAAATCTTTGTAACTCAAAAACAAAAGTGCAAAAAGAAGTCTATTTTCTTAAAGATACTTGGAAATTGAGAAGAATTGGGCTTATAGGATATTATGTACATATTTAATCAAATATTACCTCGTTTCCCCACCACCTTCTGTGCCACCAAATTTTCAACGCCTCTCCACCACCATATCTCTCTCACCCTTCCCATGCACAATGTCTCTCCCCTGACACTCCTGCAACCTTCCCTCCTCTACCACATCATTTCCTTTTCTCGCTTTTATCTCATCAACTGTATTATTACTATTCCACTGCTCTTCAACCCTTTCTGTATGGTCAATCATTACCTATTCTCCCCCAACTTCCCTACAATTCATATTTATCATTGGTCATCACCCAACCCTTGAAATGCCACTAAGCATTTTGCCCAGCCTGCTAACTATTCTACCAGCTCACTGCCTTAAACTCACTAAAAAATACAAGTTGAAAATCCTTTATCTGAAATTCCCAAATCCCAAAGTTTTTTAAATCCTGACATGACATGCCACACAATTCCATATGTCATTAATTGTACATCACTTTAAAAATAAAATGCTGATTTCTATTTTAGTTTTCATTTTATTTACCTGTAATCATGTTCAATGCTTTGTTTTTATACCTTACATAAAATCAAAATACAAATTGTGTATATGTACAGTAACCTCTAAATCAAAACATGACATCGTAGGTGGAGACTGATATTTTACCTATTTTACTTTGGGTGGCAACCCAAGAAGATACGGGACAAAGTATTGAAGGCCAATCACAAAATGCTGAGCCTTATGAAGAAGATGATAGAGGACCAAGATATGTGGTGCATTGCAGTACTCCCACCACAACAGAATTGAGATCCTAAAACCGAGGTGCCACATAAAAAGCATTGGTGTGGGTGCTGGTGCCATGTAAAAAGCACCCAGTACACTCTATATGGTGATTGGCATTAGGAAGGGCATCCAACCATAGAGACCAAACCAAAGCAGGCTATGGAACCTGGTGCAGTCCCTAGCCGTGCCAAGTTTTGTCAAGTCGTCCAACCCATGCCAGCATGGAAAATGTTAAATGTTGATGATAGTGACAACATTCAAGGTATACAAATAAGCTACATTATGCATTTACACTTGGGTCCCATCTCCAAGCTGTCGCATTTTATAGATGCAAATATAGTATATTCCAAAATCTGCAACACTTTCAATCCCAGAATTTTCAGGAAAAGTACTCTCAATCTGTAAATGATTAATAAATAACATCACAAAATTTTAACTCACTGCTTGAAATAGTAACTGCCATTATACTTGGAAGTCAAAAAAAAAAAAAAAAAAAAAAAAAAAAAAAAATCAAAGAAATTCACTGAGGAAAAAATTCAAAGAAATTCACAAATAATTTCTTAAAGATGCTTGGAAATTGAGAATAGTTGGGCTTGTAGGATATTATGTACCTATTTAATCAAATATTACCTTGATTTTCTCAGACTTTCTGCGCCACCAAATTTTCACTCCCTCTCCACCACCAAAATTCTCTCCCTCCTCATGCACTGCTCTGTCTCTCCCCTCACACCCCTGCAACCTCCTTTCCTCTCCCACATCATTTCCTTTTCTCTACTTTCATCCTGTTTAATTAATTTCTATTACTATTCCACTGTTCTTCACCCTTTTCTGTACTGTCAGTCATTTCCTAGTCACCCTAAATTTCCTCCAATCTATATTTATCACTGGTCACCATTCAACCCTTGTTCTTCATTCATTATATTCATCTCATCACACGGTGTCACCAGGAAATGGTTTTCAACAGGCAGTTCTTTCTAAAATGGGTTTGAACTTAGTTTCTGACACAGAAGAGTGCCTAAAACAACCACAACACTTTTTGGACTGCAGTCATGTGCAGTTCAGGGCCTGGTGGTGGCAATTGTGATTAGTTGTGGGTACAGGACTATTAAGGGTTCAGTGACATTAAAGGTAGTGATAACAGGTAAAGGAATATAGAACTCACCTCACTGACCAATTCCCCCTGGAATGTATCTGTGACAACATCTTGAGATCTGTTGATATAACCAAGATGGTGCAACTCTGCTTGGACTTTGTCAAGAAGTTCACTGCAAGTAAATTTAATAAATCATCACAAGTGGAAGACAACAACAGCTATAATTTATGAAGATTGACAACAACAACTCTTCACGAAGGTAAATACACAATAAGAAGAGCATGATACAATTTATAATAGAGATTGACTCTGTTTATTGAACTGAACAATAGTTTGACACTATGTATGTTTTCCCCAGGTTCAAAGTGGAAAATGAAAAAATATGTAGAAAACAGAAATTCAAAATCTGAACTGGGACAGTCTGAATTCCTTCTCAGATAAAATGATATTGTCAGTTTTTTTGCTTTTTTATAACTGGTGAGAAGGAAAAAGAAAAAGAAAACAGTAAAGACAACACCAAAAGGTTTAGTGTACATGTGAAGGAATTCTCCAGTCATTTTGTTTGTTCCTCCAAGGTGTAACATTAGTAATTCTCAAATATATTTGCCCTCATGTGTTCAAGGACTGAAAGTGCAGGGGAGTCAGAATATTTTCTGAGAATGTGTACTTTCAGGTGTTCCTCAAATTACAACCTTTTGATGTAAAATGTTTAGCAAGTTCTGTTGAACTACTGTTATTGTGCCATATATCATACTTATATCATACTTATATCATACATATATCATACTTATATCATACATATATCATACTTATATCATACATATATCATACATATATCATACTTATATCATACTTATATCATACATATATCATACTTATATCATACTTATATCATACATATATCATACTTATATCATACATATATCATACTTATATCATACTTATATCATACTTATATCATACTTATATCATACATATATCATACTTATATCATACATATATCATACATATATCATACTTATATCATACTTATATCATACATATATCATACTTAGTCCCACTGAATTTTTAATTTAATTTTTGTTATGCAAGCAACAATGAACAGGTCTTACCTCTCTTGCTGCTATTTTTCTGAAACTCCAATGGAGTTTTTATGGGGATAAGAGGTTAATAGTTCTGTTATATTTTTATTGTCTTTCTAATACATGATTGATATTTTGTGTTATTGATCTCCCTCCAAAAACAGGAAGGGTCAAAAAGTGCCAACCTCGACAAGATTTGAACTCAGAACGTAAGGGGCCTGCTGTCCTGCACTTCAATACTTCTGCTAATCCATTACTAATTAATATTCTTTCTAATTTTGGCACAGGGCTGGCAATTTTGAGGGTAGTGGGAAATCAATTACATTGATCCTAGTGTGGCCCTGAAAGAATAAAAAGCAAAGCTGACTGCAGTGGGATTTGAACTCACAATGCAAAACTGGAAGGAATGTTGCTAGACATTTTGTATGACATGCTAATACTTCTACCAACTCACTGCTTTGCATTACTAATTAATATTATTATCCTTGTTACCACGTTCTATCAAGGATTGAAATTCCATTAATGGTCAAGTTTATCTTCCAACCAGCCATCGTTCCTGTCTTCCCCCTACTCTGCTTTAGTAACCCTAAAACTAGTATCAGTAATAGACGTAGGTTTAAAAGTGGGTGGTCTATCCAATTGACTACACACAGCCTTGCTTCATAGCACTTGAAGAAACCCTTGAAAGTAGAGACAGGGACAGACAGAGAGTGTGATGATATTTCAAATTAGTCTCAAGTCTAATTAATGACCACCACTTGTGTAGTGTGTTTTACATTCCACTCTTTGGAACAATTTTTTTTTGAGAAAATATCTTGGGTGAAAAACTGCTCTGTCTAGTTTCAAAGAAATATTTGTTTGAAATTAGAATTTTTTTTGGGGGAAAAAGCTGGTAACTTTCCTGCAACACTTTTCAAAGGTTGGTGAAATTTTGGTGCCAGTTAATCACCAAAAGAATTCAGTCCTAAATTTCATATTGACAGTTAAATTTAGATGTGAAAGTTTAACTTTCCTTACTAATTTAAGCTATATCATTTGTAATGTCCTTTAATTATGATTCATTAAAACATTTTACACCAAACAGCTGTAAATTTTCAGAAAATATTCTCATTCCACTGCATTTGCAGTCCTCAAAACACATGAGGATAAATATATTTGTGAATTAAAAAAGTCACACCCTAGAGGAATGAATGAAATGACAGGAGAATTTCATTACATTTCCACATAAATTTTTGATTAAGTATTCTTTTTCATGGTTTCTTTTTTCCTTTTCTTTCTTACCAGTTAGGAAAATGCAAAAACTGATTGATGTCTTTTTATCTAAAAAGAAATGCAAGATATTCTTGTTCAAATTTTTTTATTTTTCACTTGAGGAAGACAGACATATTGCCCAAATATTGCTCAGTTCAATAGAGTCAATCTCTTTTTATTACAAATCATATTGCACTCTTCTATGTAACAATAATAACTCTTTCTACTATAGGCACAAAGCCTGACATTTTAGAGGAGGGTGCTAGTTGATTACACTGACCTCAATACTTGGCTGGTACTTAATTTATCAACACTGAAAGGATGAAAGCCAAAATCAACGTCAGTGGAATCTAAACTGAGAATGTACAGTCAGAAGAAATATTGCTAAGCATTTTGTCTGGCAAACTAATGATTCTGCTAACTTGCTGCCTTAATATAATAAAAAAAATAATTGTTTCTACTATAGTCAAAAAGATCTAGTCTTGAGGGATGGGAGAGGGCAGGGGACTAGTTGATTACACTGATCCCAGTACTTAACTGGTACTTATTTTATCGACCTTGAAAAACATGAAAAGCAAAGTTGTCCTCAGCAGAATTTGAACTCAGAATGTAAAGATGGATGAATGCTACTAAGTATTTTGTCCAGCATGTAAGATTCTGGAAGATTGTCACAAACAACACAAAAACTTGTCAATAGCCTGGATAGACTATAAAAAAGCTTTTGATAGCCTACCACATAGCTGAATTAAGAAATGTCTGGAAATGTATAAAATAGCTCCTACTCTGAGAAACTTTTTGTCTGTAAGTATGAGATCATGGAGAACCACACTTTGAACAGTGACAATGAATCTCTTAATGCTGGAGATGTAAGAATTTCATGTGGCATTTTCCAGGGTGACTCACTATCACCACTCCTCTTTTGTCTAGCCTGAATACCTCTCTTGAAATTGCTTAATGATGTACAATATGGTTATAAAATGTGCAAAAGCTACTTTTATCAAAGGAAAAATGATAGAAACATCTAACGTTAACCGTGACCAGCAAAATGTCATAAAAGAGTTAGAACCAGCAGAGAGCTACAAATACCTAGGGGTATTTGAAGGGGACAGAATCAAACATTCAGTGATGAGGAAAAGGATCAGAAGAGAATGTTATCGCAGGGTGAGAGCAATACTAAAGAGAGAGCTGAATGCAAGAAACAGGATTGAAGTGATCAATACTTTAGCCATACCAGTCGTGACTTACAGTTTCAATATCGTTAACTGGTCAATTACTGAAATCTGTAATCTTGGCAGAAAAATACAAAAATTGTTGACAATGCATAGAATGCACCACCCTAAAGGAGATATAGAATGACTTTATCTACCAAGAAAAGAGGGAGGCCGTGGACTTTTACAGCTGGCATTAACAATGAAGAATGCCACAATTGGCCTAGACACCTACCTGAAAAACTGGATGCTAAAACTTGTCTCAAAACATGAAAACAAGAAAGCATCATACTCAGTAACAAAACAGGCAAAGGAATATATAAGTGAATTCCAAATACAAATTCCAGAATTTGATGTACTAGAAACAAGCAGAGAAAAAGCTAAGCATATGAAAACCTGTGCTAAAATTGCTACCTTAGATATTCTTACTGATAAATGGCAACAAAAACCTCTTACTCATCAATGGCTAATGGCTTCTGGCTTAAAATCAGAAACAGAAGGATTTATCATAGCAGCTCAAGATCAATGCCTACCTACAAGGAACTACCAGGCCAACATATTAAAGAATGGTAGCTTCTCAACATGTCGTGTATGTCAACAACAAAATGAAACCATTGATCATGTTGTCTCCAAGTGCAGTCTTCTTGCACCTACAGAGTATCTCAACAGGCATGATAGAGCTGCACAATATATTCACTGGGTAATTTGCAAAAACCTGGACCTGCACCATGATAAAAACTGGTGGGAACACAAACCACCCCCAGTGCTTGAAAATGATCACATCGCACTTCTCTGGGACTTCACCATTTAAACTGACAGGAAGACAGATGCAAATAGGCCAGACATTATATTGAAAGACTTCAGACAAAAATCATGCCTCCTCATTGATATGACTGTACCAATCGATATAAACGTATCTGTCAAGACCTACCAAAAACTGAGCAAGTATAAAGATTTTGAAATAGAAATTGGCAATATGTGGAACCTGAAGACTAAAACAATACCTGTTGTCATAGGTGCCCTAGGAATGATAGAAAAAGGAGCTGATTGCTACCTAGGTCAGATACCAGGAAATCCCAAAATGACAGAAATTCAAAAGAAAGTGCTCATAAGAACTGCCCATATCCTACGTAAAATACAGTCTATGTAATCTAAAATTTTAAAACAAACATAATTTTCTTATGATTTCTTAAACATTCTCTAGAACAATACTATGTACAAAACCAAATATATGGCACCCTAGGCATAACACCAACATGAACTTCTAACTTGTTGTCTCTTGGTGAGACTTGGAGCCAACTTGTACAAATGCAAAGCAAAAGTCAAACATAAAGTAATAATAATAATAAATATCCTGAACAGTGGCTCTCATGGCTCCTGATCTTAACTGATTGGAAGTTTTATCATGTACATGTTTTGTCTTGGTGTGAAGGATGGGCTACAGCAAATATTCTGCTCAATACCACAGATTTGCTTGTCAGTTGCTCAAACTTAACCAGTTGAGTATATCCCTTAGTGGCTGATGATATCTACAACTCTGATCACAAGCAGAAATAGTGGGGGAGCATCATAGCCATGTGTTGAGAGGAATTCTTTGGGGTTTGGATAATTCACCTTTGGAAACATGGGTGTTTGGTTCAACATCCTTAAACAACCCTTATTCAGGGACCTTTTGAGCGGGATGGACTACTCAACCTGAAGAAAATTCTAACTGAACCCCACCAGCAAGGTCATGTTTATCTTGATATGAGATCACTATGTCGCGCACATATGCTTGTGATGCATGCGCCTGGTGTACCCTTATCAGATGGGTAGTCATGATGGGTATACTGGGCTTCATATATTTTACCTCAGTGTCACTTTGATGGCATGCACTGCTCTCTCACTCAATAATAATAATTTATTCTTTTATTTAATATAAACAAACATAAAAGGACATGCAACAAGAAAAACTCACAAAAGCCACAGGTGCCTGATCAACAGGGCAAGAGCCTTTCTTTTATTTTTACAGGTGTTTACTCAGAATTGGTCCTTTCACACTGACCTTTCTTCCAAGATTCATCCATCTTTCAATAAACTTCTTAGAAGGCAACACTTCCCTCTTCAAGTGAAACTTGGAGAAGTTGATGAGGGCTTGGCCTAAGAGGAAAGTGTCTGACTTCAGCCATTTCAAAAAAGTCCACCATACTACCTCTTTTGCTAAGCCACCAGACAAATAGAAATTGCCTGCCTCTCCCGACCAAAAGAAGGCGGTGGGGCAATCTTCACTATGGATTCAGCTGATAGCCAGATCTGTCCTACATGCAACAGCAGGTGTTCGGCGTAAACCCACAGGTCAGCAATGCTCGGGCACTGGACGAGGGTGTGCAAAATGATTTCATTGCTCTGCACACACCTTGGGCAGGCCTGGCTGATGGAACAGCCGTGCCTGTAAAGTTTATCCCAAACGGGCAGTGTTCAGTGGCTCATTCTACCCTTTTTTTTCACTTTATATTCAATGTCCTGTATATGACCGTTTTTTTGATTTGTCTCCTTTATCAATTCTTGAGGGATGTTAAGGAAGACATTGTTTTCTTCCTTCCTAAACAACCCCTTTGCAGTTTCTATTTCATTAATTGTTAAATCAATAATTTCTTTAGTTTGCTTCGCTGCCAAGGTGAAACCATTGACGTTTGGTTTGTTGCTGTTGTTGTCCGTGTTTGTGCTGGTGTCAATGTCAATAATAATAATAATAATGATTTATTTTATTTGCCACCAGGGTGAAAGATGAGGGGGACAATACAAAGACAGACAATGCATTGGGGTTTACAGAAGATGGAATGATTGTTAAAAAAAGTCTCGGCTTATCCTTTACCCAGGACTGCAGCTCCGTCAAGGAAACAAGCTGTGGAAAGGTGTGTCTCACAAATGGAGCTCATACACGTTCACCTTCTAGAAATTGTTGCAGATGGCGCAACCTGGGTGCATCTCTATGCATTAAAAGCCATGGCTTGTCTAAACCACCATGCAAAGGAAGTTGGCAGCAGACCACCCACCTGACCATTGGAATATGTCCCTTCCACAAGAAAATAAACAGGATACGCTCCAATCTAATCAAGTAGTAACTGGGGCAAGACACAACGGTCAGATGATAAATAATAGCAGAGGGAATGCTGGCATTTGCCACCTCTGCCTAACCTTTCAGAGACTACTTCCTCTCTGCCCACTTCTGGGTAAGACAGGCCACCCCATTCGTCACCTCTTCCTAATTCTTATCCACCTGAAGGCTTGGACCAAACCAGACCCTGAGCAGTTTAACTGCTTCATCAGTCCAGCATCCAACAGCATCGATCTGCCTCTCCAGGTGCCCAGTTGCAATTCTACGGACTTGTCAGTGTTGATTTTGGCCCCTGCAACTGACTCATATTCCTTTATAATGGAGCCAACCGTTTCCATTTCAGAGGTGTCTGACACCATGACAGTGATGTCGTCCGTGTATGCAGACACTGTCCTCCCGAGTTCAATGGCAAAAGGGAGGCCTCTTAACTGTTCCAACTTCCACAGCAGTGGCTCAAAAGCCAGCACATACAGAAAAAGTGACAGTGGGCAGCCCTGACGGTCCGAATGTGCGATGCTAAGTGGTTCCAAAAGTGGCCATTTACTTTGACCACCGAGCAGGTACCACTGTGCATTGCAGAAATGCAGTCTCTGAAAATGGGACAGCTTCCAAGTAGCACTGGTCAATCCTATAGAAAGCTTTTGACTGAAATAAATCGATCAGGGCCCCACTGAAGCCAGCTTTAGTCCCAGCCCTCTCAAAGATGTATTGCATATGGTGGAGGTTATCGTGGATAGACCTGCTTGGGATTGTGCATGTTTGTGTCTCCCTGACCAGACTACCAATGACAAGCACCAGCCTTTTCGCTAACACCTCTGTGTTTAGCAGAGTAATGGGCTGAAAATTCCCTAGCATGTCCCCACTGTCAGTGTTCTTTCTCAGCAGCGTTACCACACCTTGGCTAACAGCACTGGGAATTCTCCCATTCTGCTGCCAGTTACTGTAGATGTCTGCCAAGAGGCTGCTAAACAAATCTCGTATGAAAACATAGAATTCATAGAGCAGACCATCCAAACCTGGTGGTTTGTGACTTGTGCAATCGCTCATCACCTCCCATATTTCTGTGGCTGTAATCAAGTTTCCGCAGAATCTTGCATCCACTACTGAGAGCCGTGGTAGGCTATCTAGGTACGAAATAAAGTTCGTTACCATCGTTGACCCATCACCCTCCCCAAACAGCCGTACAAAGCGCTACTGGAAAGCTGCACACATCTGCTCAGAACCGAGTAGCACATGTCCATCCTGATCCGTCAAAGTTTTGATTGTGGTTTTGTTTCCATGTTGCGCATCTACCATTTGGGCCTATCAGACAGCTTTAGTTCCTTCGTATCTTAGTGCACAGGTCTTAGCTCCAACAATGCACCCTTTGTGTTTCACCTCAAAGAAATGGTCAAGGGCCATTCTCGCCACTAACACGTCAGTCACAATGCTTTTACTAATAGCCTCTTCTAGTTTGCTAACTAGTTCTCCCTCTAATCTATTTCTAAATCTTTACTAAACACTATCGAGTCTAGCTAATTGCTCTCTTCAGATTGATCCACCACCGGTTGTTGATAGCCACCATCAACTGCCGCTTAACTAGTTCACTAATCCAGTCCCTGTAGTCTTTGTGAGCTGGTAGGGAGGCATTCAACTTCCAGTAACCAGGTCCCTGTCTACGGGTCCTATCTAAGTGACTGAGCATATCACAAATTTGTGATCTGTGTAGCCGACCAATTTAAATTGCAGACAACCTATGCTATTCCTATCCTCTGACCTAACAAATACTCTATCTAAATATGATCTGGATAACCCACTGGCTCCAGGTCCACACTGGCACATCAGGGAAATCCAGCCAGTTCTTGTCAGAAAACTGGAAAGTCCTGAGCAGGTTTCCGAGGTTTTTACACCCACTTTTGCTATGTATTAAACCCACACAGTCCTTCCATGTGTCCAAAATACTATTCCAGTACCCCACTAGTACTAAAGTGTGAGACGTTCCCAAGAATGTTTCTAGACACCTGAAGAAATCTGGCCTTCCTGCCCCTGTTGGGGCATAAAGCTCCATCAATCTAAAGGCACCACCTTCACTGCCATTCATGTCCAGAACCACCACCCTACTATCTGAGTCCAGGAAGATAGCCTGTACTTGGAAAAGTAGGATTTCCAGAGTAGCACTGCTACACTGCCACCCACTCCCAATAGACCACAAGATGAAAATACCTCATAGTCCTCAAAAATGAATGTTAGAGCATGTTTTCTGGAGATTTTGTTTCACTAATGGCAGCCACATCCAAATCAAGCGACCTGAGATCATTGAGCAAGTGACCTTACTTTCAAGCTGATTCCAGACCCCACTTCTCAGCACAGGCATGCTACTTGGAGAAAGAAAAAGAGGAGGTTACTCGGCTTGATTTTTGAGAAGCCTGGAAGTACTTGGCCTCTCTACTGATGAAAATTTTTAAAAGGCCCTTCCAACAGCCTTTCATCAACTGATTTTTAAAAAATCCCCTCACTAGCTCAGAATTTTCCTCTTATTGTATTATAAATGTCTGATGACGTTTTAATTAAAAGTCTGTCTTTGTTTGTAATGTTGCAGCAGTGGGACTTTTATAGATCCACATATGTGGTATCTTGTCTTTCTATACTCCATGAACACTAACAGGTGAGTACCATCCAGGAGATCAATTAGATTGGACAGCTGGTCGATATGGTCCGGCTTGCATTGCAGTTTTGCATAGGTAGTTTCTTGACCTCCAATATTGTGACTTCATCTTCTGAACCTGCCAAGATGGTCACCACTAACCAGATAATGGTTAGCACCCTAATCTTGGCAAGGCGTTAGCTGTGATAGCTGGAGACGTCATTGATATCCTTATATTTAATTTTTTCATCATTTTCAATTTTTCTAACAAGGAGGATGTTCGTTTGTCAAACATTATGATGGCTTCTTTATCAGCCATCTTTAGATAAGTACAGAAAATTGCAAAATATTTGCTTTTGCCGAAAGTAGTTAAAATTCAAAAATTATTGATGTGCATCCCCTATTTTGCAGGGGGTGTTTCTACACAAAAATACTATCTGCGCAGTCCTGACAATCACAGAAATGCAATGGTAAAAATAAAAATGTAAACATGGAGCCTTAGAAGGCTGAAAAGATTTCAAATACTTTTTCAACTTATGGAGCACCAAATTTCCATGACAATAATAATAATAATAATAATAATAATAATAATAAATAATAATGCCTAATGCAATCTTAACTGATTGGAAATGTTATCATGTACCCGTTTTGCCTAGGTATAAAAGATGAGCTTACAGCAAATATTCTGCTCAATATCACAGATCTGCTTGTCAGTTGTTTGACCATAAATATTGAGTATGTCTCTTAATGGCTGATGATATATGTGCATCTCTGATCATGAGCAGAAGTAGTGAGGGAGTATCATAGCCACATGTTGAGAGGAATTCTTTGAGGTTTGAATAATTCACCTCTGGAAAAATGGGTGTTTTGTTTAACATCCTTAAACAACCCTTATCCAGTGACCTTTTGAGCAGGATGAGCTACCTGACCTGAATAAAATTCTAACTAGAACCCACCAGCAAGGTCATGCATTGTCATGCACATATGCTTGTGTGCCCTTACCAGACAGGTAGTCATGATGGGTATATTGAGCTTCGTATATCTGTACCCCAGTGTCACTTTGGTGACATGTGCTGCTCTCTCACTCAATAATAATTATAATAATAATAATCCTTTCTACTAAAGACACAAGGCCTGAAATTTGGTGGGGAGAGGACTAGTCGATTACATTGACCCGCGTTTCACTGGTACTTAATCTATCAACCCCAAAAGGGTGAAAGGCAAAGTTGACCTTGGCAGAATTTGAACTCAGAACATAAAGATGGACAAAATGCCACTAAGCATTCTGCCCAGCATGCTAACGATTCTGCCAGCTTGCTGCCTTAATAATAATCTTTTCTACTATAGACGCAAGGCCTGGATTTTGTGGGGAGGAACTCAGAACATAGCAACGGGTGAAATGCTGCTAAGCATTTCGTCCAGTATGCTAACAATTCTGCCACCTCACCGCCTTATATAACAACAATATTAATAATGAGGTTGAATACTGTGTCACCTCCTCATGAGTCTGTGAGTTCTGTAACTCACTTAAGACTCCCCACCTTGTATACAAATATACAAATTCCCTGTTATAAGGTGGTCTAAATTAAAACCTTTCAAAATTTTGTGCTAATTTATGTTCCAAACACCAGCTTGGGATAACAACAAAGTTACTTTTCTAAATTTGAGTCAAATGCAGAGTATTTCAAGAGAAATACGGTAACAAAAAGGTTAAATTTTGTATGACTCCATCAGTCCATGTATCCAGTAACTCACCTGAGGCTGCCATCAAAATTTTATCCCTTTTTTTTTTTGTCGTTTACTTGTTTTAGTCATTGGACTGCAGCTATGCTGAAGCACCATCTTGAAGGGTCTTCAGCAAAACAAATTGACCCTGGAAATTTTTTTTAAAGCCTGGTACTTATTCTATTGGTTTATTTTGCTGGACCACTAAGTTACAAGGATGTAACCAAACCAACACTGATTGTCAAGCGGTGGTAGAGGTCAAACAAAAACACAACACAGAAACACATGTGCACAAAGATACACACCTACAAGCTTCTTTCCACCTACCAAATCCACTCACAAGGTTTGGACGGCCTTGGGCTACAGTAGAAGATACTTCCTAAAGGTGATATGCAGTGGAATTGAACTTGAAACTATGTGGTTGGTAAGCCAACTTCTGACAAGATTATTTTACTAAATTCTTCATTATTTCTAAAATTAATTGAAATAAAGGTAGTATAGGGGGTGGGCCAAAAGTCATGTGCCAAAACATTTGGCATTTTTTTATATCACATTTATGTTGTTCAAGTATGTGTGTATTCATCATCATTTTATTTTATTCAGTTTTAGAAAAAGTGAAGCATGTCTGACAATTCTGGAGCATATAGAACTTATTTTGTGTGTGACCTTTGGCCCATCCTGCATTTCAACAAAAATATGGTAACAAGAGGGTTAAAAGGGAAGGTGTGTACAACAGATCCAGGGTTAATTGCTAATTGGAGCTCATAGATGTAAACAGTAGTTAAAATAAATTGGAAATAACAATTGCACTACCTCAAAAACTCTTGTGCGTCTTGTTGTGAATAACCTTGGAAAGCTGGAATATAATCCCAGACAGCTTGGAGTAAAGCATTTGGGCTGACAACGGATGACTGGCCAGACCAGAGAGCTTGGAATAGAGACCGTAGTTCTTCACAAAGGGAGCTGAAATGAATGTTTAATACAATAGTGAATCAGGTTTAGAATACAAGTCAATGCTTAATTGTTTAATAGTAACAGAGGCAATGAGGAAGACAACAGTAGCAATAACAACATCAACATCTTGATTTAACATTCACTTTTCCATGCTTGCATGGGCTGTTCAGAATTTATTGAGATATGATTTTCTACAACCATATGCTCTTCCTGTGGCCAAAATCCTCACCTGTTTCCAACTAAAGTAATATTACATGGAAAAATGTGAGCAAGGGAAATAATATTCTTAAGCATGTGAACATGGAAAAGTAAAGGACAAGTTATTACACATGGAAAAGTCCAGGAGAAGTTATTACATCTGGTAAAGTAGAGAACAAGAAAATTTTCACTTAAAATATTGCAGCTAAGAAAATTTAAAATACAATATTTAGAAAATATTAGCTTATATTAAAATTAAAAATTTTATTACAAGCTATTACTTCTATTTGTTATTACTTGTTACTTCTATTAAAATTTAAAAAATAACTCAAAATATTTTTTGCACTTTAAAAAAATCAATTTTTAAAATTATTAATTAATAATTAGAAAATAGGTTATAAAAAATAATAGCAGTACATAATTAGTCAGTACAATAAATAGGATAATACAAAAATTAGTTATATATTACAGTAAAATCTACCTATAACAACAAATTCACAGTAAAATGTGCTTGAGTTATTGCCTAAGTTATGGTCAAGTCTTCACATTTTTAGTCTTGACCCAATGCCTATTTTTTACATAATGAATTTGCCTACCAGATATATTATTCTACTTTGCATAAAACATTTTTTAAGTATTCTAGTGTGTCAATATTTTACCAAAATGACGATACCTTTTTTTTTATTATAATGTTACTTTGTAAGTAGAAATCACATGATTTTTAATATTCAAATTTTATCCTTAGCTGCAATATTTTAAGTAAAAATGTTCTTGTTCTGTACTCTACCAGATGTAATAAGTTATCCTGAACTTTTCCAAGTGTAATAACTTGTCCTTTACTTTTCCAGGTTTATAAGTTTAAGAATATTATCTCTCTTGCTGGCATTTTCCCATGTAATCCATGTTTTTTTCAGGCTATGCTATTATGCTAATTAATAATATGTCAATTGATTTTTTCTTGAGCATGTTTCCTTTTCTTCATCATCCAATTGATTACCCCCTCCCCTTATTATCATTATCCTTTTTATTAATCCAAGGCTCTGGATTCAATTCTACCCCACCAATAATGAGTAACATTAAAATTAAAGCATGCAAGCGATATTTATTATTAAAAAATCGAGTGTTTGTTTTATGTTAATATATAATAATTATATTGAAACAAATTACAACAAAAAAAAACATGCAAAAAAAAATATGTAATAATTTATCTGAAAAATATATCCTTAATTAATTAAAATTAATTAAGAAACTAATTGTAATATAAAGAATATTTTCAAGATAAAAAACCTTTTATAAATTGCAGAAGAAATTGTATTATGACCTATATAGTAACAAGCCTAGTAAGAAGAGTGAAAAATAGAGCAATTAACAGGCAACTGATTAAAATATGAATGTAGATTAATTGTCAATTCAAATTATGAATGTGAAAGATTTATGAGTGTGCAAATTTTATTTTTTAATTGAAATACAAAAACAATAAAAAAAATATTTAATTTAATGAGACGAAAACTATGAAATTCCTCATGGTGCCATTGATAATCTTCTCCTTACTTTAATGATACCAGTGACATATGTGAAAAGTCCCCTTATAGAACTAAATCCATGAAACGTATAGAAATATATTATCACCCTTAAATTTGAGAAACAAATACTCATAACATTTTTCTTTTAGAACTTCATTGCATGAGATTCATGCCATGAAATTCCTCAAATTGAGTTCTATCATTTAAGCTTAATTAAAATATAGTTTGTTTTTAAAATACAAAAAGTTAATTATACTTAAATCCAATTTTTTGCCTTACTTATATTTTTTCATGATATTTTACCTCACAACTTTTTTGATACAAATTTTTGTTGTATGCGACCAAAACTATGAAATTCTTTATGTTTTCTTCTATTATTGGAGCTAAGATAAATATATTTTGCTTTTAAAATAAAAAAGTTATTCAGATCTAAACTTGATTGGTGGCGTTACTTACTCTCCTATAATGTTGCTACAAATTTTGATGTAAACTTTTTTCTACTGGATCAAATCTCAATTTTTTAAATGCCAAACTGTAGCTAGGGACCAGTCCTTTTTAAAAATGTCAATGGTTTTCCAATTGGTTAAGAACTGAATTAATGACAGGCTCTGATAAATGCTGTGTGTGAGTAAATTGCAGCCTTAAAAAATATTATTCAGCTACTACCATAGTTGAATGATATCCTTATGATCAGATATGACCACCATCATCATCATCCATTTTCCATGCTGGCATGGAATAACTGTTTTCCACACTGGCATGGGTTGGAGAGTTTGACTGGAGCTGGTAAGGCAGGTGGCCACACCAAGCTCCATTGCCTGTTTTGGCATGGTATCTACAGCTGGATGCCTTTCCTAATACCAACCACTTTACAGAGTGTACTGGGTGCATTTTATGTGGCACCAACAGCAGCAGTTTTCACAGAAGATTGCAAATGAATGACACCACATGTATAACTGCGACACTTGTTTACAACTATCATGTGATACCAAGACAAGGAAATATGAAAATACACACACTCACACATATACTTGCAGACACACACACACACACAAATATATATATATATATGTATATATATATATATGTATATATATATATATATATATATATATATATATATATATATATATATATGACAGGCTTCTTTCAGATTCTGTCTACCAAAACTCACAAGACTTTGGTTAGTCTGGGACTCTCATAGCGGATATTTGCCAAAGGTACCACAGAGTGGGATTGAAATTATGTGGTTGGGAAGCAAACTTCTAAACCACACTGCCATGCCTGTGGTTGAATACAATACAGAATTCCGATAAGAGACTAACTAACAATGTCATTTTGTAAACTAATATTTAAATAAGATCTAATTGATAACAATATGATGTTAGTAATTAGCCCTTACTAAATATCAGCCAAAACAGATGGAAGGAGAATATGGAGAATAGAAATAAAAAGGGAATTAATAAGACTCAACTTACACCGATTTCTCCCATTTGGCCAGCTTGTGATGGCTTGAGGAGGGTGAAAGAGACAGTAATCTGGGAGGTAATGGTTTCTGTTGAGTAGCACCACCATTCAAGCCACCTTTCAGTGGACATTTACGCAGCAGCTAACAACAAATGAAGAAATAATGGGGGAAAAAAAAAAAAAAAAAAAATGAATTGAATAAATAAAAACAGAAAATCATGAAATATATAAATAGATGTAATTTAATTCTATTCATTACCTTAATTAACAAACATTGTCTTTCTACATTCACAGGTGATTTTAACCCTTTGATACTTAACCACCCAAAACTTCCCCCGATTCTATGATACAAATTCTTCAATAAATATTTCATGTTGGTTTATGTTATAAATACTAGCTTAATAATAAAATTGTTTTCCTAAATTCTTATTCTCAAAATTAATTGAAACAAAGGCAGTGTATTTCAACAGAAATATTGTAATAAAAGGGTTAACTATTGTATGACTATATCAGTCTATGCATTCTATAACTCAAGTGAAACTATCTTCTGGTTCTGAGATACACACTTTCTGTTTTACTGTGGTCTAAAAAGCTTCCATCAACAATTCATGTTAATTTATGCTTCAATCACCAGTTTAATAATGACAAAGTTGTGTTTTAGTGAAATTTTGTTTCAAAATTAATTGAAATGTTTTTCAACAGAAATCTGGTAACTGAAGGTTAAGGCATGACTGTACGACTAAGGAGGTTGCTTTGTGACCATGTAGTTTTGGGTTCACTCCCACTGCATGGCATTTTTGGTTAGTAACATCTATGGCCCTCACACAACCAACACTTTCAAAGACCTCTGGAATAAAGAAATCTCTTACCTGAAAAACCAATGAAGGGCTTGCAACAGGAAGAGCATCTAGCCATAATACAAATGATGGTTCAAGTGAAATATCAATGACATAAACGTCTCACTGTCTCAGAGGGCTTTCAAAGACTGTGGGCACTTCCCCTCTTTTTCCAGCAATCCCTAACCCTAATCTTCATATACTAATGAAAACCCATTCTGCATCTTTATTTGTTTCACTCACCAATTGCAACTTAACTCTTGCCTATCCAAAGTATTTTCATAAGTTTGTCCTCAAATTCCCTGCTTTTAGTTGGCCCTTGTAGACATACGTTCCAAGTAATACAAAGTTTTCCTTTTGTAAGTCCCAAGTTATTCTAGTGGTTTGGGGGGGGGTCATATATGATGCATGGATGTTAGGGAAATATGTCCTGGGTAACACATGTGGTACACAGGACAAGCAAAGGGTTAACCAAGTGTCCACACAGTTAAGACAGCGTCCACTTCAAATATATTGGCATGCAACTAGTACTCAAAAGTGCTAGTCACATGCAAGAGTAGTGTACAACAACAACAACAACAACAACAATAGTTACAAGAACTTACCTGCAAGCTCTCAGTATTCCGGTTTCGAGAGTTGTTTGTGCTGTTACAGCTTTGACCAATGTTTGTGGTGATCTGGTTGTGAGGGCATGAGTGACAACATGAGTGGACAGAGGTCAGTGACCTAATGGGCATACTCACAAAAAAGTGACGAAACTTGTCCAGATGCCTGAATGTCAAAACAGAAATAATAATAATAATGGTTTCAAATTTTGGGACAAGGCCAGTAATATCAGGGGAGGGAGCAAGTCAATTACATTGATCCCAGTGTTCAACTGGTTTTATTGAGCTTGAAAGGATGAAAGGCAATGTTGGCTTTGGCAGAATTTGAACTCGGAACATAAGGACAGATGAAATGTAGCTAAACATGTTGTCCAGCATGCTATCAATTCTGCTAGCTCACCACCTTTATAATAATAATAGTAATCTTTTCTACTAAAGGTACAAGGCCTGAAATTTTAAAGTTAAGTGCTCATTAAAGTTCAATAAAATTAATTTAGAAGTAATTATAAAATATAATTCTTCAAGGCAAAGATTACAAGTAGAATTACCAATATTATACAATGGTGCATAAATAATAACAGACCCCTTTAAATCATATTTAATATTCTTATCCTTTAGATTCCAAATGCATTTACTAAGATTAGTAGAATTACATTTTCTTCTATATTTAGAGGAATTAGAATGATTATAAAATCTATATTTCCAACTAGTAGAAGAACCAATATACCAGTATTTATGATGTCTAGTTATTACTTCACACTGATATACTAAATTCTTCTTTAAGCACTGATTGCCGAAAGGGCATCGAGTTTGTTTACAGAATTACACATGAATTTGTTCACTTGTAAATTGCCCTCATAGTTATAAGAATTTCTACTAGCATCCATATGTAAAATAGGTGTTAAGATTGGATTATAATTACTATTATGAATAGAATTAATATTAATACAAGACTAACTATATTATCAGCATTTTGATCAATTATAGAATCTAAGCCTTGTTCCAAATGATTATCAATAATGTCCATTTCACTATACATCAGTTCTACAATTATTTATAGATTTAGAATTTAGATATCCTCTAATTCTCTGCTTATTTTGTGCTGCAATAATCTCAGTTAAATTTCTAGGGGGTCAATATGAAAACATAACACTATGTCAATTAAATAATTTCCCATATTTACATGAAGGTGGGAAATATCTATCTAGTGCTGCAAAGAATTTATTAGAAGCTATTGAATATGAAAATGGAGCATTATACCATATAACATGTGTTGATCTATTCTTTTCTATAAACTTTTTTGTCACTATTATTAAAATTGAGTTTTTTCCTATTATAATTTTTATTCATAAATTTGTAGTTGTTATTATTATTAGTCAAGACGAAGAGCGCAATTCGATTGTAATAGATATTTTATTGGTTGAACGATATTTCAACAGTTACTCTGTCTTTGTCAAGTTCAAAATAAGTGATAAAAATTCAAAATTATAGAAACTTAAATGTAAAGTATGAACGAGAGCAACCAGGCGAAAAGAAAAAGACAGAAAAAAGAAGAATATTTAATCAAACAGTTTTGTATAAATTTGATGATATTCTAGTGTCATCTTATTAATTCCTCCGGGGCGTGATGTTAATAACCCGCAAACATATTTCTCCTCATACATTCTGAGAAATGAAAGTGAAGCAGATTCAGAATATTTTCTGAGAATATGCACTTTCAAGTCTTCTTCAAAATTGCAGCCGTTTGAAACGAAATGTTCAACAAGTTCTGTCAAACTACTGTTATTGTGCCTGACGTCGAATCTGTGCCCATTAAACTTTTTGTTTAATTGTTTTGTTGTACAATTCAGTTTACTCATGTTGTTGCACAATGAACAGGGCTTACCACTCTTGCGGCTGTTTTTCAAGATACAGTGTGCAGATATTCCAATGTTCGTTTTCTTGGAGTCAGAAATAGAGATCAATAATTCCCTTATATTCTTATTGTGTCTAAAGGTTACAATAGGCGGCTGAGGAAATATCTGTTTGAGAGGATATTTTGTGGCCACATGCTGGTAACTTTCATGCAACATTTTTGAAATGCCAGCGAAATTTCAGTGCCAGTTAATCACTAAAGGAATTCTGTCAGCTATTGTATTGTTTGCAAACAATACAGTGGCTGACAAAGTTTCTTTAGTGATTAACTAGCACCAAAATTTCGCTGGCATTTCAAAAGTGTTGCATGAAAGTTACCAGCATGTGGCCACAAAATATCCTTGTTTCAAACAGATATTTCCTCAACTGCCTATTGTAGCCTTTAGAAACAATAAGAATATAAGGGAATTATTGACCTCTATTTCTAACTCAAAAATATAAGGACACAGATTGTGTCGTATAGCCAGATGGAGACGATGTCTCCTGGGGCTAAATTACAGTAACATTCGTCCTAAGCCAGGACTGCCATGTTATGTTGGCAAACAATCTTTACTTCACAATAACAGTAGTTCGACAGAACTTGCTGAACGGCTGCAATTTTGAAGAAGACTTGAAAGTGCATATTCTCAATCTGCTTAGCTTTCACTTCTCAGAATGCATGAGCAGAAATATATTTGTGGGTTACTAACATCACGCCCTGGAGGAATGAATAAAATGACAGGAGAATATCATCAAATTTATACAAAACTGTCTGATTAAATATTCTTCTTCTCTTTTTTCTTTCTTCTTTTTTTATTGTCTTTTTTCTGTCATTTTCTTTTCGCCTGTTATAAAATTGAAACTTAAAAACTGATGATGTCATTCCATCAATGTGTGGATGCTGATTACTCTCATTCATACTTTACATTTAAATTTCTATAATTTTGAATTTTTATCACTTCTTATTTTGAACTTGACAAAGACACTTACTGTTGAAATATCGTTCAACCAATAAAATATCTATTACAATCAAATTGCGCTCTTCACCTTAAATGTTTACCTTTGTGAAGTGTTATGTCAATCCTTTTTAAAATATTATTATTACTTTTTCAACCTTTCTACGATCCTATCATTTTCTAGATCTTATTATTATGATGACTCTGGATATAGTAAACCTTATCTTTATATCCAGCTTCCAATAATGCATGGTTATAATATATTTGATTTTGCTTAAATATATCTTCATTAGCCAAAAGCCTCGAAATACAAATAGTTATATTCTTAACTATTGAATTTACTATGCTTCTTGGATGATTAGAGCTATTTATATATCTTAAGCATTTATTTGGCTTATGATAAGGTCAGTATAATTTATTATGTAAATCAAGAGTAATATCCAGAAAATTAACCCTATTATATTCATTTTCTATAGTAATAGAAAGACCAAGATGCTGAAAGAATTTTTCTATACCTTTTTAAATTAACCATATTTATTTTAGAGTGAAAAGAGCATCGTCTCTATATAATCCACCTCCTAATTCAGGAAATTCATTATGTACACAATAAAGAATATAAAGACCAGCTAAATCAGTAACTTGTACCAAATCACTTGATCTCATTGTAATATGGAAAAAAATCAGGTCTACCAGTTCTAGTTCAATATTTACCATCAAATTCAATAATGGTTTTTCTAGCCTCTAGAATTATATCAGCCTCACTTCTAGATAAATCCGAATTTATCATAGCAAAAAGTAAAGGTTTATTCAGTAGGATAGGGTTGATAGATGAGTAATAATTAGAATTATCCAACTGAATAAACTTAGTATTTTTATTTTATGTAGATTTCAAATTGTCAAAAAGTATGGAATCAGTAGGGTATTTTTCATATTTTATTTTGATAAACTAAATTAAGTTATTCAATGGCTTTGCTCTTGGTTGAATGAATGTCTAAAGTTAAATTTGGTCTGGTGTTTCTTTTTGTTAGTGTTTTTTAACAGCTAAAATTTTTAAAGATGTTCAGTTAGAATTTCACTAATATGGACTACCCTGATAATGTTGCGTTGACATAAATTTTTGTACATATCATTATTAATCTTAATAATAATATATATGTATACCATCAACATCATTTAACGTCCATTTTGTATGCTGGCATGGATTGGACAGTTAAGACTGGGGACTGGCAAGCCAGGAGGCCACACCAGACTCCAATCTGATCTGACAGTGTTTCTACAGCTGGATGCCCTTCCTAACGCCAACCAGTCTGAGAGTGTAGTGAGTTCTTTTTACATGCCACTGGCATGGAAGCCAGTCAGGCAGCACTGGCCACATTCGGATGGTGCTTTTAACATGCTACCGGCACAGGAGGGTTAATGGAGGGTTAGGGATCGATCATGTTTGGATGGTGCTTTTTATGTGCCACCGGCACAGGGAACTAGTCAGGCGATGTGTGTGTATATGAATATATATATATATATACATACACACATACAAACACACACACACACACATATATATACACACAAGAAATTTTTTAAAGTTTATAGCAAGTTTTATTGCTTGTTTCTCAATTACATCCCTGAAGTTCCAAGTACCCTATATTGAAAAAAACTGACCATCCCTGCCCCCAAATAGAAATTTACCATAATGTCTGTTATATTTGAACTATACCTTAGTTTCTAGATGAGTTGTTGACAACATTTGCCAACTCTATGCTCTTGAAATATTTTTAGGTTAATATTCCTAAACTAGACCAGGGATTAAACATGAAGCCTTTATGACACCAACTGAAACTGATATGCTTCTCAATACTGCTGTCCAGGGAGACAACTGTGTTGCAGTTTTAAATACCAACTCACCTGACACTGTCGTTTGGTTCTTGAGATACAAATGACTTGTTTTAAAATGATATTAATTAAAACCTTTTCCCATCAAAATTTCAAGTTAATTTATGTTTTAAACACCAGCTTAATGATGATAACAAGGGTATTTTACTGAACTTTCACTTATTTCCAAAATGCATTGAAATAGAAGCAGTGTATTTCAGCAGATATGTGGGAGAAAAAGATTAAAGAAGGTACCCAAGTCTTTGTTATCATATACATCATTTTAACACCCACTTTTCCATGCTTGCATGCGTTAGATAGAAATGATAAGATGATTTGAAGGAGATTTAACCCTTTAGCATTCAGATTACTCTGTCAAATATAATGCTTATTTATTCCCAATATTTTGAATTAATCATGAATTATCCTGAAACTTCAAAATTTTGATAATGTAATAGTTTATTTTTAGAATGACATTGTAGGGTAGGTGTGAGATGCCTGATCTGGCCAGTTTGAACATAAAACAAGTAGAAAATATTGGCCGGATATGGCTGGTTTAAATGCTAAAGGGTTAATGCTTTCATTACTATATTTCTGGTGCAATATACTGCCTTTGTTTCAATTAAAATTTAAAATTATGAAGAATTTAGTAAAATAACTTTGTTGTTATTATTAAGCTGATATTTAGAACATACATTAACACAAAATTTTGATGGAAGGTTTTAAATTAGATACTTTAAATCAGAAAGTTCATATCATAGAACCAAGATGATCTCAGGTGAGTTACAGAACACAATATTTAACCCTATTTCTTTTGAAGTGCACTAACAGTAATACTATATTTCTGTTGAATTACACTGCTTTTGTTTCAATTAATTTTCAATGTGATGAAGAACTTAGTATAAAAATTTTGTCATTATCAAAGCTAGTATTTAAAACATAAATTAACTTGATCACTTTAAAACACGAAATTTGATCAGAGAACCATGAGCAGTCTTGAGTGAATTACAAAACATAGGCTGATCGAGCCACACAATATCTAACTGTTTTGTTTTTTTTCCCTAAAAAGTTGGATGGAACATAAACACAATGTCATTGGTTTGGCTGTGGCAATGTCTTCTTAGATTATTGAAAAATCAACATTTAGGGACGGGAACATCACTATCATCACAAGCATCAAGGGTTCAATATCATTTGTATATTAACAGAAAATGGTGTAACTTACCCCAAAACCTGAAGAATAGAATTCATGTAACACGTATTTCCAAGGTTCCTCAGACCAACTACTCCAGGGATCAGTGCCTTCTCTGTAGAAAACTTGGATTTATTTACCAATATTTCTACATTGTCTACTTCATCCTGAAATACAGAAAAAGATTTAGATATCAATGAAAATGTGATCCACAGTTGTACCACCTAAGCTGCTGGGCCACAAATGTGCCATATAAGTTGGTTGTTCACATCAGTTCCACTTAAGCTGGTGATCCACAGCTGTGCCACATAAGCTAATGATCCACAGCTGTGCCACATAAGCTGGTGATCCACAGCTGTGCCACATAAGCTGGTGATCCACAGCTGTGCCACATAAGCTGGTGATCCACAGTTGTGCCACATAAGCTAATGATCCACAGCTGTGCCACATAAGCTGGTGATACCCAAATTTTCTACATAAGCTGGTGATCCACTGTTGTGCCATCTAAGCTAGGCATCCACAGTTGTGCCACACTAGCTGCAATCAACAGCTGTATCACTCGCAGGTGACCCACAGTTGTGCCACCTAAGCTGGGGATCCACAGCTGTATCACCCAAGCCAGTGGTTCACAGTTATGTTATCTAAGCTGGTGATCTACAGTGGTGTCACACTTACTATTGATTTACAATGAACAAACATCTCTAACTCATGCCAAGATCAAAACAGGGCCAACATAAAACAAAGTTCATAAAAATTTCTACATCACACAAATTAACTCTTTCACTGTGAATTTAAATTTCATGATTATTCCAGTCATGGTTAAATATCTATCAAAAACAGAATTGATACTTTCTGCAAGTGACATTGCCTCAATAAACTTGACATATCTCAACAGAAAATAGTTTCAAACATGACATTACAGATAAGTGTACAAAACTGCTTTCTGCAGTTAAGGGTAATGAAATCTTTAATGGATCTATCTGATTTCTGCAGTAAAAGCATTAATACTAATCTCTAGCGCTTCCTATATACAATGAAGGGTAAGGAAATTTTGAGTGAATATATCTGATTTCTGCAGTAAAAGAGTTAAACATCATTTTGATGTCATCAATGATTCAACAAACCCTTAAAATCATATGGAATCAAACAATATACCATCATTATTTAACATCCAGTTTTCCATGCTTGCATGGATCAGACTGAATTTAGCAAGGCTGATTTTCTATGGCTGGATGCCCTTCTTGTTTCCAAGTAAGGTGATAATTCCTCATATCCCAAACATGTTTACATAGAAGATTGAAAATTGTTGGTTTGACGGTGTCACACATTCACAACTGTTTACATGATGCCAAGACACAAACACATGCATATACACATACACACATCCAGATGTATGCACGCATGTGAGCACACACACACAATTTGGTAGCTTCCAATTACCAAAGAGGTTATTAGTAGAACACTCTTGTCCAAGATGCCATACAGTGGAAATGAACCAGAAACCATGTGGCTGGAAAGTAAACTTCTTAACCACACAGCCATGCATAAACACAAACTAGTAACTAGGATTGGCATGTATAGTTGTGTTAGGAAGGAAATGCTCTCTAAGTTCAATTACTGAAGCAGTGCCCCAGTATGACCACAGTTCAAAATTGACTGAAATCAGTGAAAAAATAAACAAAAGTAAATGAAAAAAAGACAAAAAATATAGAATACTATACCTTGACATTCAACCGTACTTCCTGGACCACAGATCTCCATGCTTGGAATATCTTACAAAGAAACATGTGCCTGGAATTTAGATTTAAAAAATATTCAGTAAAAAACAATACCAAAATAAAACAAAATTAAAAATCATAATGTATAACCATGTCTAGGATATGAGGAATTATCACCTTGGAAACAGGAAGGGCATCCAACCACAGAAAATCATAAGGTGCTGACCTATGACTACTGAACCCGTCCCCTTCCATATTATAAGCAGAGATTCCAGAGGGAGGGCGGAAGTAACTGGCAGTGCAAAGGAGGTGTTGAGGGGCAGTAATGTGTCATTTCTCTGCCAAGCAATGGCACAGATAGAGGAGCAATGGGAAGAGGTAGTAAGGTGAATAAGATGTAGGCAATGCTTGATGGAACACAATGAGCTAGATTTAATGTAAGTCATGTCAATAACTGTCCTGCAAAATGACCAACCCCAATGTCTTCATCTTCCAGCAGCTGCACTTCAGATGTGTTTCACAATGCTGCATCAGGATTCCTTGTATGTGTTGCCCCATCACCACCACTGTCATTAGCTTTGGTAGATCCTCAATTGTTATGTTGTGTCTCTCTGTCAAGATCAACGTAGTTGAGTGGAACTCTATTAGGGAGTGGAAGTATCTAAAATATAACATCCAATATGACCTGCTGCTTAGCATGATAGCAATGGTCAGCAAAGACTAACCTGCACTGAATAAGAATAATAATGACAATGATTTCTTTTATTTTCCACCAGGGTGAAGGATGCAGGGGACAATAGAAGGACAGACATAAAGTGTGGGGGTTTACATAAAATGGAAAAAAAAAAGCATACATGGTATACATTAAAAGAAGGCAAGTATACATAATATACGGCAATAGAAGAAACAGAAAAAAAAAATATTAGTGATGGGGTCCTCCTGAAACAGGAGGACCTCTAGGGTTAATCAAGGAACCCCCACCATCCAAGATTATCCTGATCATACCAAGGATGAGTACCCTCTCCATATTCCTTTCTTCCAACTCACAGGTCTACACTGAAAGTGCTACCATCCACTCTTGCCATTTTCACAACTTTCACTCACCTATTCATAAATTCACTCAAGGACAGCACACCCCTCTCCACCCTCACTTTCCTTTTCAAGTGTAACTTGAAAAATATTTGATGAGGGCTTTACCAAAGAATGTTTCTGTCTTCATTCCTTTCAGCTTTGTCCACCAGACAACCTCTTTCGCAACAGCCACCAAAGGAAAACTGCCTTGCCAGCCCGCTTAAAGAAGAGCAGCGAGGCAATCATCGTTATGGACTCGACTGACAGATGGATCCATTCCACACGTGACAGCAGCTGTTCAACATAACTCCACAAGTCAGCCCAGACACTGAACAAGTGCATGCAAAACACTTTTGTTGCTCTGTAAGCACCTCAGAGAAGCCTGTCTGACAGCACATCCATGCCTGGAGATTTTATCTCAAACCAGTAGCGCCCCCACCGCTCCATGACACTGCCAGGCCAATGACACCTGGAATTTATCCATAACTGTCCCTGACCAAAAGTCCTCCGGAATAGACATGCCAGTTCGTCTTTGTCAACACCTAGGGTCTCCACGGGGACATCGTCGCACTTCCCTGCAACTAATCCTCTGTATATAGCTAAAGTGGAACATCCACTGATCCTATTGCCTGACTTGTAGAGGACAGTGAGTGCCTGACAACATTTTAAGTGCCACATGCCCAGTCTTGCCCTATCTTTTACCCAGGACTGCAGCTCCATCAAGGAGACTAGCTGTGGAAAGGCATGTCTCACAAATAGAACCCACACATGTTCACCTTCTAGAAATCATTGCAGCTGGTGCAACCTGAGTGTGTGTCTGAAATGCCAGCTGTTAAGTCATCTTCAGTCTGTCCTTTTTATGTCTGCTGACAGGTAGTCCCAAACCCTGGCTGTTTTCAAGTGTTGTTGATTGACAAGACCGAGAATATGGCCAGCCAACCAGAATTGGCATTCTGCTGCAATCTCTTGCAGTAGTCATGAACATTGCTCTTTCCAGAAACTGTTCATTTGTGACTTGATCCCAGGATCTTTCTGAGGCACCTTTGATGGAATACATTTTTCTATCCATCCTTACTGTGCTCTTCACAGACTCACTGGCATAGAGTGCATCAGACAGAAAGATGGAGGTGTATAGATAATAGTATTTCTCATGACATTCACTCACTTCAGTCCTATACAGCTTGGCATCGCACAATAGTTATAAATGATTGATACTGCCATACAAGTATTTCTGATATTCTGCAAAATGCAATTCTTTGCTGGGAAACAGGTGAAGGTTGGTAACAGGAATGGCATCCATCTATAAAAAATCAACCTGAATGAACTTTGTCCAACTCATGCAAGCATGGAAAAGTGGATGTTAAAATAATGACGATTTTTCAAATAATGCTATCATCTAAACAAACAAACATAAATACATATCTCATCTCCCCTCTCACTCTTATGAAATAACCTACTCTCTCCTCTTCTCTTGATCTATTGTTCATATTTCTCTTATATTCACATTCTTGTACTTTGAGGGTGTGCTCTAGCACTTCACATATTTATCTCTTCAATAAAAAGACACCTGTGCTTGTACCTCTATCATACTTCAGTCATTCAACACCTAGCATAGAGCCACCTCCCCCATGCTCAAATGCATTCCCACATAGTTGAGACAGCTTTTTCTTTTCTATTTTTGTCTTGCAAATTGCTTAGAGATCTTACTAGTACCAGTGGCATGAAAACAAAAATCACACAGTATACACTTGGCATTGAGAAGAGCATTCAGCCAAAGCTGATATTGGAGCTTGACGCAATCTTGCAGCTTGTCAGATCTTTGTCAAACTGTCCAAACCATGGCAATATGGAAAAGAGAGATTAAATGATGATTACACACACATACTCATTTTACTGAATACTTTGCCTTAACCCTTAGCATTCAAATTACTCTGTCAAGTGTAATGCTTATTTTTTCACATTGTATTGAATTAATCAAGCATTAACTAGCAGCATCAAAACCTCAATGATGTGATTGCTTATTTTTTAGAATGGCACTGTAGGGTAGGCATAAGAAGCTGGACCTGGCACGTTTGAACATAAAACAGGTAGAATATTTGGGCTGGATATGACTGGTTTAAATGCTAAAGGGTTAAACTATAATTCTCACATTTTTTTTAAAGCAGATATCTCCTTAAGTATCATTGTCATCATTGTTTTAATATCTACTTTTCAATGCTTGTATGGGTCAGATGGAATTTATCGAGGCAGATTTTCCACAGCCAGATGCTTTCATGTTGCCAAGCCGTACATGTTTCCAAGCAAGAAAATATTTCTCTATGGCCAGATATGGTTTTCATGGAAGACTAGAAACAAATGACACCACTTGACCAGTAGTGTCACTTGTTTATAATCGTCATGCAATGTCAAGACAGAAACACACACACACACGACGGTCTTCTTCCAGTTTGCCTTCTACAAAATCCACCCACATAACTTTGGGGGCTGGTCTGGAGCTACAGGAGAAGATACTTGCCCATGGTGCCATATATTGGGATTGAACCCAAAAGAATGTGGTTGGGAAATGGACTTCTTAACCACTCCTGTGTGTATGTGTATCTGTTTGTCATACTACTACTTCCTGCATGTATGTGTGTCTGTCTGTCTGTCATACTACTACTACTATCACCACATGTGTGAATGTTATATATGCATGTTATAATTGCTGAGTTTGTGTGTGTGTGTGTGTGTGTGTGTGTGTGTGTGTGCATGTGTGTGTATGTATACTCATTGTATATACAATAGTTGTATTATAGGTAAGCAATAATTTAGTTTGTTGTTAGTAAGAGAGGAAGGGCACACAGGAAGAATTCCTAAAACAGATATAAAAATGTATGAACTGAGCACTTAAGTAGACTGCTTTTAAAAACAATGAATAAGGCAGGGTGTGTTTTAAAATGTTACTGGCACTAAAGAGTTTGCTTCTCTAAACTAAAAGCTGTCTTTGTTCTTTGTGGACGTACTCTTAGTCGGTGGTTGGTCTGCAGTGTTTTTCTATGACTCAAGTAGCAAGTTCTTTATTCCACACAGATATGGAATATTGTACCATTTCTTTCAGAAACTTTGCTGTATCTAAATCTGTTGAGGTGTAAAGTTATAACAGAAATGAAGTTTCATCATCATCATTTAACATCCAGAGAAAGAAAGTGTTTGGTGAGAACTATGTGGAGAAAATAAGGGAAAGGAGGTTCTAGAGGGAAGGAGAAGGTAACTGGTAGTGCAAAGGAGTAATATGTGCAGTTTCTCTCCCAAGCGAGTACAGCTACCAAGTAGTGCCACAGATAGAGGAGCGATGGTAGAGCGTAGTTAGGTGAATAAGATGTAGGCAATACTTGATAGAACACAATGAGCTAGATTTAATGTAAACCATGCCAATAACTGTCCTGTAAAATGACCAGCCTCAATGTCAACATCATCTTCTTCATCCAGTAGCTGCACTTAAGATGTGTTCCTCAATGCTGCACCAGGAATCCCTGTGTCCCCCCCCCCCGCCACCACCATCATCATTAGCTTTGGTATATCCTCAATTGCTATGATGCGTCTCTCTGTCAACAACTTCAATGTAGTTGAGTGGTTTTCATCCTCTATTAGGGAGTGGACGTATCTAAAATATAACATCTGATACAGCCTGTTGTTTAGCATGATAGCAATAGCCAGCAAAGACTGACCCACACTGAATAATAATAATAATAATAATAATAATAATAATAATGGTTTCAAATTTTGGCACAGGACCAGCAATTTTAGGGGGAAGTATATCAATTACATGTTAAAAACATGGACTATGGTATGGTGCCATGTAAAAAGCATTGGTGCTGGTACCATGTAAGAAGCACTGGTGTTGATGCTATGTAAAAAGCACCAAGTACACTCTGTAAAATGATTGGTGTTAGGGAGGCATCCAACTGCAGAAACCAAACCAAAACACACTATGGAACCTGGTACAGTCCCTGACCATGCCAGTTCCTGTCAAGCTGTCCAATTCATGCCAGCATGGAAAATGGATGTTAAATAATGATGATATATAACCATCATCATCGTTTAACATTCACTTTTCCATGTTTGCATGTGTCAGATGCAATTTGTTGAGGCTGACTTTCTATGGCTGGCTACCTTCACCTGTTTCCAAGCAAAATAATAATATCAATGCTCTGACATATTTTTCATGGAAGAGTGGAAACAAACAATATCACATGTATGATGGTGATGTTTGTTTAGAACTATTCATGTGATATCTAAACAAGTGTGCATACAAACACACACACACACAAACATACACACACGATGAACTTCCGCTCAATTTCCATCAACTAAATCCACTCATGGATTTGACCAACTTGGAACTATTGTAGAAGACAACTGCTCAAAGTACCATGCAGTGGAAATATACCCAAAACTATGTAATAGGGAAGCAAACTTGTTAACCACACACACATTTATATAATTCTTCAATGGCTGCAACTGAGATGTTTCACCACACCATGCTTGAAATCTCTGCTCCTACCCCATTAACTTTGTTTTTAGATCTTCAGTTTCAGGTTGTGTGCATCTTGGTCAGTAACATCAATGTAGTTAAATAGTCTTGATCCTCTATTAGGCTGCAGAAATATCCAAAATATTTAACTTCTGCTACTGTCTGACAAATGGCAAAGCAGTATTTTTATCTGATGTTCAAATGACTCTTGCCACAAACCCCATCACCTAACACAAACGATAAATAATAAAAAACAAGAAATCTGTGCACCCCTGCCACCATTAAACCTTCCCCTGCTAATCTTTATTGAGAGAATCTGAAAGAAATAGTGACTTTTATGTGTGATAAGTAGCTTGCTTACCAACAACATAGTTCCGGGTTCAGTCCCACTGTGTGGCACCTTGGGCAAATGTCTTCTACTATAGCCTTGGGCCGACCAAAGCCTTGTGAGTGGATTTGGTAGATGGAAACTGGAAGAAGCCCGTCGTATGTGTGTGTGGGTGTGTGTGTGTGTGTGTGTGTGTGTGTGTGTGTATGTTTGTGTTTGTTTGTCCCCCCCCCCCCAGCATCACTTGACAACCGATGCTGGTGTATTTGCGTCCCCCGTAACTTAGCGGTTCAGCAAAAGACACCGATAGAATAAGTACTAGACTTACAAAGAATAAGCTCTGGGGTTGATTTGCTCGACTATAAAGGCGGTGCTCCAGCATGGCCGCAGTCAAATGACTGAAACAAGTAAAAGAGTAAATTGTATGGCACTCATAGAGACTTTTAAAGACACAACCATGTGGTTTCAGGTTCTATCCCACTGTTTGGGCAGATCAACAAGTGAGTGAAATTAGTAGAGGAAAGTTTGTTCAGAGTTGACTCTGGGATTCCTGATAGATGGTGACACCAAACAAATCTGGTGTTTTCACACTGTTTTACCATAAGAGAGATATTTTCTCCATGGTAACTACAGTGAATTTGCATTTTAGCAGTTGAAATATGTCATGAACATATTTTAACTAACCTAAATTTTGCTAATGCCTAAACACTTCTTGGTGCTAATACACATATATATATTCTTTTATTTTTTTCAGTTGTTTGACTGCAGCCATGCTGGAGCACTGTCTTTTAGTTGAAGAAATAGTCCCCATAACTTATTCTTTGCAAGCCTGGTACTTATTCTATCAGTCTCTTTTGCTGAACTGCCAAGTTACAGGGACGTAAACACACCAACATCAGTTACAAGTGGTGGTGGCGGGACAGACACAGATACAAAGACACACACATATATATATATACAATGGGCTTCTTTCAGTTTCCATCTACCAAATCCACTCACAGGGCTTTGGTCAGCCCAAGGTGCCATGCAGTGGGACTGAACCTGGAACCATGTGGTTGGGAAGCAAGCTTCTTACCACAGAGTCATGCCTGCACCTATATATATTATACACACACACACACACACATACATAGTTACTATATGTGCACACAAAAGTGAACAGAATATTTATGCATATAAACATCCACATACAGACTTGAACATAATCATAAACACACACACACATACAAACTCATACGAAAACACACAAAGATACATGTTCACATACTTACAGATACACAGGTGTGGCTATGTGTTAAGAATTTTGCTTCCCAACCACATGGCTCCAGGATCTGTCCCACTGCGTGGCACCTTAGGCAAGTGCCTTCTGCTATAGCCTCAGGCTGACCAAAGTCTTGTGAGTGGATTTAGTATACGGAAACTGAAAGAATCCCATTGTATATGTGTATGTCTTTGAGTTTGTGTTTGTCCACCACCACTGCTTGACAACTGGTGCTGGTGTCTTTACAGCACCATAACTTAATGGTTTGGTAAAAAGGACTGATAGAATAAGTACCAAACCTTAAAAAAAATAAGTACTGGTGTCGATTCATTCAGCTTAAAGTTCTTCAAGTTGGTGCCCCAGTATGGCCACAGTCTAATGACTGAAACAAGTAAAAGAAAAAGATAAAAGACACAAACATACTCACATACATAAATGAGATGTTTGCCAGCTGCTCACCCCACTTAATTCCCAAACAACAATAATCCCTGATAACAAAGATTAAAACTCAGTATCAAGTAATATAAACAGCCAATATAGCCAACCCCTTCAGTTACTGGTCTACACAAATCTTGGAACTCAGTTTGTTATGGTAGAAAGGACTAGTGGGTGGGGTTTTTAAAAAGTGACTTTTAACATAAAGTTGAATATCTTTTATCTTTTATCAGTCTCAGACCTACATTTTTTAAAAACCTGATTTTTATTCCATTGGTCTCTCTTTACTGAACCACTAAGTTATGGGGACATAAACAAACTAACACCGGTTGTTAAGTGGTGGTGAGGAGCAGACATACACAATGACACACACATGATGGGCTTCTTTCAGTTTCTGTCAACCAAATTCATTCACAAGGCTTTAGTTAGCATGAGACTATAATAGAAGACACTTGCCACTTGCAGTGGGACTGAATTTGGTACCGTGTTGTTGGGAAGCACGCTTCTTACCATGCTTATGCCTATATTTAGAGGGGAAAAAACCCACACGGGGACTCTTACGTGAATTTGGTTGGCTTTTCCTTTTTCTTGGTTGATTTACAAGTCATTTTACTGAAAACAGAAAAAAAAACAGATACAGAAATTGTTAAATAAAAAAAGAAAACACAGAAAGCCATTTTACTGAAAACAAGAAGAAAAAAATCAGATATAGAAGTCACATTACTAAAAACAGAAAAAAAAAGCTTTACAAGTCATTTTACTGAAGACAAAGCAAAAACACAGATATAGACATTGTCCTTAATAAGAAGTGGGATATACAGAAGTCACTTTACTGAAAACAGAAAAAAAGAACATTTTTTTTAACAATATGAGGTGGTATTAAAAAGTTCCTGGACAAATACTGTCGCATGCCAACAAATGGAAGCACACAGTTGTGTGCACAGTGAGAGCTAGCAGTGATCTTCATGAGGGGCAGTGTGCCAAGTGACATTGCTGTATTTACAAGCTGTGAAATTTGTGTTTTTGTGATCATGTGTATGCAAGTAGTCTGCAAGTTTGTTATGAACAGGAAATAGGAACAAAGAGCCAATGTGAAATTTTGTGTTAAACTTGGAAAGTCTGCTACAGAGTCATTGAGCATGCTTTGGCAAAACTTAAGGAAATGAGGCAATGGGTCATACACAATGTTTTGGGTGGCACGAGCGCTTCAAAAGCGAAAGAATGTCTCTGGAAGATGGTGAGTGATCTGGAAGACCTGCCATGAGCGAGGAAATTCATCAGCTTGCACATAAAGATTGTTGGAGAACAATCAATCACTTTGCTGATGTTGTTGGTCTGTCATATGAGTCTGTGCAGGCAATCCTAATGTCTGAATCGAACATGTAGTATGTCTCTGCCAAGTTTGTCCCCTGCCTGTTGACCACCGAGCAGAAACAACATCACATCTAAGCCTCTCAAGATCTCCGTCAGCCTGCTGCTGATGACTAATCCTTCATGTTGAAGACCATCACCTGTAAAGAGAGTTGGGCATACAGGTATAACCCTGAGATGAAGCAGCAGTCGTCACAATGGAAGAGCTCTTCATCTCCACAACTGAAGAAGGCATGACAATGCCACAGCTCATTCAAGGGCATGCTCAACATTTTCTTCAAAATCTGCGGTAATGTACATTGAGGATCCATACCCCAAGGCCAGACCATCGATCGAGAGTTCTACTGTGATGTTTTGAAGCATTTGAGAGAGGACATTTGGAGAAAGCAACTGGATCTGTGGAGCGTGAAGAATTGGATTCTTCACAACAGCAATGCATTGTATCATCAAGCTCTCCTCACTCATGAGTTTCTTGCCAAAATCATAATATCACTTCTGCACCTGCCCTATTTGCCAGATTTATCACCTGCGGACTTCCATCTCTTCCCCAAGATGAAAATGCAGCTCAAAGTTTGCCATTTTAACACTGTTGTTGAGATCCAGAGCAAATCGCAGAAGGTCCTCAGCTCGCTTACAGAAAACAACTTCCTGGCTGGGTTCTAAAAGTGGTAGGAATGCTGAGACTGGTGTATTGTTGTGCAAGGTGACTATTTTGAAGGAGATGATGTTAAAACTTATGTAAAATTTTTTTCTTTGTTAAACATAACTGGTCCAGGAACTTTTGGATACCACCTCGCATTTCAACAAGACACAATGGAATGCTCACCACCACTATTATCATCACTATCAATGCCACCCTCATTCTCCTCCTCTTCACTTTGTCATCATCATCTTTTAATATTCAGCTTCCATGCTGGTATGAATACATTTATTAAATAATCAAGAATTTGAAGGAATTTAATATAAACATGGGTTTAGTATATTATATAGTGATTTGGAACACAAAAACAATAGGCAACACATTGGCAGAATCATTAGAATGCTGGACAAAATGCCTCTGTATTTGTTTGATGCTTGGCACACTGAGTTCAGATCCTACTGAGGGCAACTTTGCATTTTATCATTCCAGGGATCAAAATAAATGCCATAAAATGACACAATGGAAGGTTTTGACTATATCTTTGTTTATCTTTTACTTTTTTCAGACATAGGAGAGTGGCTATGCTGGGGCACCACCATGAATGGTTTTAGTTGAACAAATTGACGCCAGTACTTTTTTTTTTTTTTAAACCTGGTACTTATCCAACACCAGTTGCCAAGCAGTGGTAAAGGACAAGCACAAATACACACATGTATATGCTGGTGCCATGTTAAAAGCACCCACTTCGCTCTGTAAAGTGGTTGGCGTTAGGAAGGGCATCCAACAGTAAAAAACATGTCAAAGGAAGCAGTGGAGCTTGGTGCAGTTCTGTGGCTTACCTGCTCCTGTCAAACTATCCAAACCATGTCGGCATGGAAAATAGACATTAAATGAGGATATATATGCAACAGGTTTCTTTCAGTTTCCATCTACCAAATCCACTCGCAAGACTTGTTGGCAAGCTTCTCACCACACAGCCATGTCTGCGCCTTATGTATATATGAACGATTTAAAAGAAATAGTTTTAAAAGAGTTAAGATGAGAGAGTGGAACTCGAAGGGGTTTTGCTGCTATGTCTAGCAAGTTGAGTGACTTCTCCCTTGTTAGCCTGAAATCAGTATGCTGTTCTATTTGGTAAAGACATATTAATCATCTTATTATTTTGATTTTAATCTTCAGTTTAATGGGGGGGAAAAAATATCAAATGTAAAGCAATGATGGAGATGATAGTGTTGATGATGATGGATGATGGCAATAATGGTAGTGCTAGTGATGCTGCTGTTAATGATGAAGAATTAATGACTGAATGAGTAATTAGCAATAAATAATAGTATTCAGCTGTTAACTATTTATATTAGTATTATATAAATGTGCAAAAATCATCACTGTCATCGTCATCATCAGCCAATCCATCTTCCAACAGAAAAATTTAAATGTGAAAGTTTTTTTCTTGTTCTGACCCCCCCCCCCCCCCCCACCGGGCTAACCACTAAACTGTTCAGAATCATATGATGTAGTTTCTGTATTGGTAATGACATAACTGGGTCATCGATGTGAAGGAGTGTCTGATACCCAGTGATGACTGGTTGTTGCGATTGATTCCAGGAGGCAGCAGCCAGGACAGGTGTAGCATATAATACACATGGATGCGGTCGTGGTTGTCTGGTTAAGAAGTTCACTTCACAATTAAATGAGTCCAGGTTCAATTCTCCTATGCAGCACCTTGAGTTGATAGAAACCGTGAGGGAACTTGTCGAATGGACTGGGTTTGTACATGTAGAATAGATTGGGGGCTGTCCATGTGGAATGGGCTGGGGTTATACATGTGGAATAGACTGGATCTGTAGATGTGGTATTGACTTGGGGGTTGTCTATGAGGAATGGAATGGGGCTGTCCATATTTTTGGATGGTAGATGTAACCCATTGACCATTTTAATGTCACCACCATCATTTGGCTCTCAGAAGCCTTCAGCAGAGTCTACACTGTGGCAAGTATTTAGATTGGGTTTCCACTTTAAGAATATCAAAATCTTCCTTCTTTTCTCATCACCAGTCTCAGCAAGCCCTGCAGAATAATATGGCAACTGTCCTTCATCTTTTGACTAAATCATAACCATCACCAACCAACCAACCTCTTAAGCACATTCATCATAGGGACTTTAGGACCCTCCCTGCACTGACACACAGAACAGTGAAAATATCTAACTACAACAACAACCTTCTTTCAGTTTTGTCCAAATTATCAACTCTTAAGATAGTTAAGATGGAGAAGAAATGAAAGAAACACATTGAGATAGCATAAGAAAAAGCTATGGGTTTGTCTAAAATTGCAAATGGTTGTTAAGAAACACAGACAAATATTCTGTCAACTGTTAGAATGAACTGTTTGTTTGTTTGTAAGGTTTTAGGGTGTGTGCTGTAATCATCATAAAAGTCCCTCAGGTAACTATTTTGTGCTGGTGTCAATGAACAGGTTGATGAATTTAGTTATCATTATTTAGGTGGTGAGCTCACGGAATCATTAGCATGCCAGGCAAAATACTTATTGGCACTTTTTGTCTGCACATTGTGAATTCAAATTCTGCTGAGGTTGACTTTGCCTTTTATCCTTTCGGGATTGATGAAAGAGGTACCAGTTGAGCACTGGGATCACTGCAATCAACTAGCCCCCCACCACCACCTAAAATTTCAGGCTGTGTGCCTACACAAGAAAGGGTTATTATAATGAATGCTTGTCTAATCAACAGTGGTAACCACCAGGCATCACTGTCTTATAAGATAAACTAGAGGCAGCAGGACTGTCGTTGACACTGCCGCCACCCTTACCCCCTACCACCACCACCACTCATTTTTGCCAGCTGATTGGACTGGAGCAATGTGAAATAAAGTGCCGTGCACAATGACACAATGGGCCACTGGGAATTGAGCTTATACTCACAAGTCAAATACCCTAACCACTAAGCCATGTGCCTTCACAGGTTCCAGGAAACTATAGTTGGGAAATGCTGGAGTAGAGGATATTTGGCTGGCTCTGTTATGAGACTGTAATGAAAATGACGACATCCTACAATTTACCTAACTGGAATAGAAAATAAATTCCAGTTCAGTTAAACTCCAGAGGATTAACTTAGAATAAGGTTAGTGGCATTCTGCTGTTCTATTCTGGCAACTAAGTGAGAAAGAGAGAGGGAGGAAGAAGGAAGGAAGGAAAAGAGAAAAGAAAGTAAAGAAGAATAAGATAACTTAAACATAAAATTTGGTGGTTAGATGATTAGTTGCCTTTAATTTGCATGTTAAATTTTTATTTATAACACTAAAATTAATTCAATATTAACTCTTTTGATAACAAACTGTCTAAAACTGCCTCAGATTTTTCTAATACAAAACCACCTGTTTTAAAATGTTTGCTCATTTAACATCTAGGTTTTATTTTTATGCGAGCTGTCACCAACTCTTGTTTTTTCAAGTAAGGGATTTTTTTTTATTCCACTATTTCTACTTCCATGACAGAAAACTGCCTGTGTTACCTCTTTTGATAGCAATCTGCCTGAAAGCACACCTAGTTCTATCATACAAGCTCCCTGTTTTCAAGTGATCTAAATTAAAACCTTTCACCAAAATTTTATGTCAACTTAAATTCCAAACACAAACCTAATTAGCTCCTCCACTCCTATTACACGAAACCTATAGCTTCTAAATATGTTGTTCACAACATATTTATCCATTTACTGCTTAAACTAAATTTGATTCCTGATAAACTCTTGATTATTTTTGTTATTGCCTGTACCCTATGAAAATAATATGCTTGCATGCCCAGAGTTAACATGGGTAATTTATGCCGGTAGTAAAACAGATATTCTTATCCTTTAGACAGTTATTCCAACCACTAACTCTACTAACCTATGTCATATATATATATATATATATATATATATATATATATATATATATATATATATATATATGAAATGAGTACAGCAATGAATTCCGGGTAGAGGTAGGGGTCCACCAAGGTTCCGTCCTCAGCCCCCTATTATTTACCATAGTCCTCCAGGCAATCACAGAGGAGTTCAAGACAGGTTGCCCCTGGGAGCTCCTCTATGCTGATGACCTTGCCCTAATTGCGGAGTCACTATCAGAACTAGAGGAGAAGTTTCAGGTGTGGAAGCAAGGTCTAGAATTGAAGGGCCTTAGAGTCAACCTAGCTAAAACCAAAATCCTAATAAGTAGGAAGGTAGATAAAACACAAACCCCTTCAGGTAGATGGCCCTGCTCAGTATGTAGAAAAGGAGTAGGTAGTAACTCTATAAGATGTACCCGGTGCAAGCTATGGACACATAAGAGGTGCAGCAACATCAAAGGCAGGTTAACTAGCAAGTTAGTTTTTGTTTGTGGCAGATGTTCAGGTGCAATAAAGACTGCAAACAAACAGGAAACAACTTCTATCTCATTCCAGGGTGAAAAACTAGAGGTAGTCGATAGCTTCCGCTATCTGGGCGACCAAGTTAGTAGTGGGGGTGGGTGCGCTGAAAGTGTAGCTGCTAGAATAAGAATAGCCTGGGCAAAGTTTAGAGAGCTCTTACCCCTGCTGGCGACAAAGGGACTCTCACTCAGAGTAAAAGGCAGACTGTATGACGCATGCGTACGAACAACCATGCTACATGGCAGTGAAACATGGGCTGTAACTGCTGAGGACATACGTAAGCTCGCAAGGAATGAAGCCAGTATGCTCCGTTGGATGTGTAATGTCAATGTGAATACCCGTCAGAGTGTAAGTATCTTGAGAGAAAAGCTGAACATTAGAAGCATCAGTTGTGGCGTGCAAGAGAGACGATTGCGCTGGTATGGACATGTGGTGAGAATGGAGGAGGATAGCTGCGTGAAAAAGTGCCACACCCTAACAGTTGAGGGAACCCGTGGAAGAGGTAGGCCCAGGAAGACGTGGGCTGAGGTGGTGAGGCAAGACCTTCGTACATTGGGCCTCACCGAGGCGATGACTACGGACCGAGACCTTTGGAAATGGGCTGTGCGTGAGAAGACCCGGCAAGCCAAGTAAGATCGTTGCCAGTGCCCCTGGACTGGTTCTTGTGCGGGTGGCACATGAGATGCACCATTTTGAGCGTGGCCGTTGCCAGTACCGCCTGACTGGCTCCTGTAGGATTTTCGAGCGAGATCGTTGCCAGTGCCCCTGGACTGGCTTGTGCGGGTGGCACATAAAAGACACCATTTCGAGCGTGGCCGTTTTCGTGCGGGTGACACGTAAAAGCACCCACTACACTCTCTGAGTGGTTGGCGTTAGGAAGGGCATCCAGCTGTAGAAACTCTGCCAAATCAGACTGGAGCCTGGTGTTGCCATCCGGTTTCACCAGTCCTCAGTCAAATCGTCCAACCCATGCTAGCATGGAAAGCGGACGTTAAACGATGATGATATATATATATATATATATATATACATATATATATATATATATATATATATACATATATACATATATACAAATATATATATATATATATATATATATATATATATATATATATATATATAGGCATAGGAGTGGCTGTGTGGTAAGAAGCTTGCTTCCCAACCACATGGTTCTGGGTTCAGTCACACTGCATGGCACCTTGAGCGTGTTTTGCAAGTGGATTTGGTAGACGGAAACTGAAAGAAGCTCATTGTATATATGTGTGTAGGTGTCTGTCCCCCCAACATCGCTTGACAACTGATGTTGGTGTGTTTACGCCCCCATAACTTAGCGGTTCGGCTTAAGAGACCAATAAAATAAGTACTAGGCTTACAAAGAATAAGTCTTAGGGTTGATTTGTTCAACTAAAGGTGGTGCTCCAGCATGGTCACAGTCAAACGACTGAAACAAATAGAAGTGTAAAAAATATATAAATATATATTATATATTAAATTATTAATTATATATATATATATATATATATATATATATATATATGTACACAATTATATTAAAGGAGCTTGAAAATGCCGAGGCATTCACATACTACCGTAAAACTCCAAAAATATATACAAATTGAAGGCGAGCGAGTGAAAAAACATTAAAAATGACTTCACATTAATTCTGAAATGGGTCTAGTTTCTAGACTAAAGCCATAAAAACAGGCTTTTTCATTCTTCATGAAAGGAAAAAAAAGCCTGTTTTTACAGCTTTAATTTAGAAATTGGACCACAATTAATGTAAAGTCTTTTTAATGTTTTTTCACTCGCTCGCCTACAATCTATGTATATTTTGGGAGTTTTTTTGGTAGTATCTGAATGCCTCAGTATTTTCAAGCATGTTGGAGATAGGTTGTCTTTTTTTTTTTTTTGCCCTTACTCCCTTAATATGATTATATACATATATATATGATTATTAATTTGATATATAAATTACCTATAAATTTTTATTGCATGCTGACTACCTGATAAAAAATCATTAACATGATTTTATCCTTATATTCTAGTATGAATAAATAAATATTATATATCTTATCTTTTACTTATATAAAAGCAAATTGTCTGTTTGTTTGCCTATTTGCATCAAGTTGCTGTCTAGACCCATTAACGAATTTTCGCAAAACTTAGCAAACATGCTATAGTAACATAAATTTTGTTACTAATCTCATTGAAGCTTAATAAAAATCTATAATTGGATGGCTACGACCCCTGGAAGGGATCTTTATACACAAGTAGTATATTTTATTTTAACAGCCAAAGGAAATAACCCATTCATTTCCCTATATTATTTGGTATAAATCAAGTTGAGTATGTTTATTTCTTAGTATTTGATCTGTTAGAAGTATTTTTGCAATTTATCCAGTACAACCCTTAAACAAGTAAATAGTATTTTCTTTTAAACAATAGATCCCCTTATTCCAGTAAGTAACTTATTCACAAATATACCATGAATGATGATGCCTTTCAAATCACTTCAGCCAATTGACAAGCACTGCATGAAGAACTGTTCTGCTTTTAGACAAATGCACTATCATTACAAAGGTCACACCCTGTTTACATGTAGGAACACCTTCTTACAATCTATTTGTACATCTTGAAAATGGCCAGTATGTATATTTCACAGAAGACAATGCTCAAAACGTAGTTCTGAATCCACAAGAAACCACTTTGACAGCTTTCTTCAAATTATGCCAACGTGATCTGTTTGCCCAAACAATGTTGTATGTAGAAGTCCCCGTGTACTATCCCTGAGCACACAATAGATGGAACAGACGCAAGCAAGGAGCGCATGTTGAGGACTGGGAAGAAGATGCTGTCTTCAGAAGTGGTGGGGGGGGGGGCCATTGGGCGAGTGTACACTGTACACCCTAATCAGCAGGAGTTCTTTCTGCATCTACTGGTGCACACTATCAGAGGTCCAACATCATTCATAGACTTTCAAAGACACAATGGGGAAGTCTACACGACCTACAGAGAAGCCTGTGCCAAACATGGACTACGATGCTCACCAGGACCAGCCACTGGAGGAGACAGCAGTCAGCACAGCACTAAGTCAACAGCGCTAGCTATTTCCTATCATATTGATGACATGTGGTTTGGACGAACTTCTCAAGCTTTGGGTGACCCACAATCCAGCATGGCAGAGGACATCCTACAAAGGAATCAAAGGCAAACCTCAACAGAAATTACCACATTCAATAACGCCGTTTACAATGAAACATTACTTGACCTGGACACCTGAGTGCAAGCTATGGGAGGTCAAGGCAATTCCACATTTGGTCTGCCTCAACCAGAGCAAGCATCAAACAATCTCACAATTGAGTACCTGCGAAAAATCAGCTATGACATTGAGGAACTGACGGCATATATAGCTGAGAAAGAACACAAACTGATGGAGGACCATCTGTGTGGTTATAACACCAATATTTTGAGCATTGAAAATGAAAGAGCAGGTCTTTTCTTTCTGGATGCTCCAGGTGGAACTGGCAAAATATTTGTCATGAACCTTCATCTGGCCAAACTGCGCCAAATGAAACACATTGGCATAGCAGTGGCATGAAGTGGAATTTATAAAATACTTAAAATACTAAAAATGTGTCAAGCTGAAAAAGTTGAGAAAGCAGGTAAACAAATAAAGAATAAATCGACTAAAAAGTTATTTTTACTTCACTCACACCAAAAGGTAATAATCCATGAGTAAAATATTTCGAATCAAAAAATACATCCACATAGAATATAATAGTTCATGAGTAAGGTTTCCCAGATTAAACTGAACAGATCATCTATGGCCACTTCGGGAGCACATCACCATAGCTAGATAGACTGTAATTGATACATATCACAGTAATGGCCCCATTCGCCAGGATGAATAGAGAGGTAGGATACATATACAAGGTCAGGACAAACCTTATCATACCGCAAGCCTATGTAATACTAAAAAAAAAGATTTTTTTATTTTCAATTTCATTGCTAAAAGGCCGCTGACTATTTTTAATAATATATATATAATATACCACATATATGATATATATTATATACAATACACTGCACCTATAATACATATTATATACACACATGTTAGAAGTAACTAGACACCCAATAAAACATCGTTTTCTGTTTATTCTAACTTGTAAAGGTTTATATTTCTTATTAATTGACATTTTTATGTTTCAGATTATATATGTGACTGTTTTTAATCATGCCATGTACAAAAGAAGCCTTAGAACTGTCTGAATTTCAAAGAGGCTGTATTGTGGGTCATTCTGAAGGTGGATATAGAGTAAAATCTTAGAAAACCTTGGGATCCTGCTTTCTACAGTTAATAGAGTGATTGTGAAATTCACCAGAGAGGGGAAGGAGTCCACATCACCTTGTCCAGATCAACCAGGGCCCTCAGACAGGACCCTTCTCTTTGCTAAGAGAAATGTGGAGGATAATTCTCGTTGCAAGACCTCTAACATGGCAGAGCAAGTTGATGTCAGTCCCAGAACAGCTGTCAGGTATCTCCACAAACTTGGTTACTATGGCAGAGCAGGAAGAAGGAAGTCACATCTTTGACCAGCCAATATGAAGCGGAGAAAAAACTGGGTCAGCAAGATGGTGGAGAGGCCATTAGCATTTTGGGACACTGTCATATTCTTTGATGAGTCCAGATATGCTGTATTTCCTAACAGTGGTCAAGTGTGGGTCTGGAGACTCTGTGATTAAGAATTTGATGTGAAAAGATTGCAACCAGCAATGAAACACAGCAGCTATTCTGTGATGGTCTGGGGAACAATTTGGAGCAATGGTTGATCAGAGCTGGTGGAGTGTGAGAGAAAGATAAACTCAAATAAATATGTGTCCATATTGCAGAAAGGACTCCTTCCAAACTTCTCCAGTGGTGAAATGATTAAAGAAGACTCTATTTATGGAAGATGGGATTCCTTGTCACACGGTTAAAATGACCCAAGATTGTTGGAAACGAATGGCATTAGAAAGCTTCCAAAGCCAAGCCAGTCACCAGATATGAACCTTATAGAACACCTCTGGGCATAATGGACAGGACATTTCATAAACAGAACAAGAAAGTATCTTCAAAGCCAGACCTTTTGAGATTATTGCATGTAACTTAGTAAGAAATTCCGTAAGAGAATATTCACCATCTGATCAGTAACATGCCTAATAGGGCCCTTGCATTGAAAAATGCAAAGAGCATGTGTACTAAATACCAAATGTTCACATTATAACAACTAACAAATAATTTGAATTTATAATTTCAGATTTAAATAAATTCTAATGATTATAGGGGTGTCTATTTACTTCTTTCATGTCTGTGTATAAATATAATATATATACTTAAAATCTCTCTCTCGCTCTCTCTGTATATATATATATAT
>NC_142950.1:18550098-18562598 GCF_046866305.1 Octopus bimaculoides | reverse complement strand
CCCAAAAGGTAGGCTGGTCATCCTAGATGTGACCCACAAGAGTAAACAGTCTTTCAGGTTGGTAGCTGGCTATGCTCCTAAGGATTGTAGGCAGTCTGTTTTTTATCGAGAACTAGAGCACTTTCTAGTGACCTCAAAAACGATAGTTCTGTTAGGAGACTTTAACACTATACTCCATGCACGGATGGGTAGTGTTGGCTCGACTGATAGGAGGGGAAATCCTGGCCTCAAGGGTCTACTAGAGAGCTATAATCTAGTAGACCATTACAGACTGGATGAGCCGAGCATTCCACAGTGAATGTGGAGTAATAATAACACCTCATGCAGATCTTATATAGATAGGGTATTTGTTAGAGAAAGAGATAGGGATACCTTTAGCTGTCCCCAGTTTTGTATTGTGCTTTGCACAGATCACAAATTTGTGACATGTGAGGTACATATAGATACTGGAAGATGAACAAGTCTATTTTGACTTGTCAAGCCTTCTATGCCCAGATTAAGGAATTAGCACAGAGGGCACTATGTGGCGCCATCATTAATAATAGATGGTGGCATGCCTTCAAGAAAGCCATCCGTTTAGATTCTATTAGATTTAGCAACCAGCTAAGTTTAGATAGATCTAGAATAGAAAGGGAACTAGTTAAGAATTTAGACGAGGCTTTGGAATCTGGCTCTGCAGACAGAGTGCTGGCGGTGAGAACGGTCTTGTACCATCACCTCAAAGTCAAACATGAAGGCTGTAGAGTTAGAGTTAGGCTACGTGCAGTGGGCCGAGAAGGTTTTAACGTTGCCGGATGGGCCCGTCATGTGGAGTTTCAGAAGGGCAAAAAAGCCTCTATAAAGTCTTTAACTGATGAACAGGGGCACAAGATCTATGGACAGGAAAAGATGCAAAAGGCCTTTCACCAGCATTTCAACTGATTGTTTGGGCAGGGCAGCGAGCTCAAGCATGGGGAGTCCCTAAAGGTCTTCCTCACCAGTGGGCCGTGGCTTTCGGCATGTGAGACAGAATGCTGTGAAGGACCGATTACATCTGTGAAAGTAAAAGAGGTGTTGGCTGAGTGCACCGGGGCTGGATGGTCTGCCCTATGAGTTTTATCGTAGCATGCCGGACTTGTTTGGGGACCTGCTGGCAGGTGTCTACTGGGAGGATTCCCAGCTCTGTGAGTCGGGGATGGTGACACTGATCCAGAAGGGCCCAAGCTAGGGGGACAGTATAAGTAATTACAGGTCCATAACTCTACTCAATGTAGAGTTAAAGATTTTGGCCAAGGTGTTAGCAAAAAGGTTGATGCGTATCGTGGAGAAGCTTGTAGGGAAGGCGCAGACGTGCACCATTCTGGGCAGGTCGATCCAGGACAATCTTCACCTTATACGCTACACCTTAGACAGGGTGGGTAAATTAACCAGCAAAGGCAGGGCACTGGTCCATTTAGACCAAAGTAAAGCATTTGATAGGGTAGCTCACTGGCGGCAGTTCTTGAAGCAGCTGGGCTGGGCCCGGACTTCCATAGGTGGATCTCTGCAATGTATAGCAGCATCTAATCCACTGTTCAGATAAATGGCTACCTGTCAGAGCCGTTTTCGATCAAGCGCTTAGTTCGCCATGGGTGTCCCCATGTCCCCGCTTCTGTACGTTTTGGCTCTTGAGCATTTACTAAGGAAGTTGGAGAATTTGGGATGCACCCCCAATGAAATCGGATGTGGTAAGTAGGTCTCTGCTTTTGCAGATGATGTCACCATCATTGTGTCCAATGAGGTCCAGCTACCTTGTGTAGAGGACACTATCAAAGGATATGAGGTGGTGGCAGGAGTAAAAGTTAACAAGGACAAGTCCATCGGCTTGTGCCTCGGCACCTGAAGGAGCAAGCCGGTATTGTCCAGTGTCGTGGGTCACTGGACAGACGGTCCTGTTAAGTTGCTTGGAGTTTGGTTTGGACCGGACTCCCAAACAGAGAAGAATTGGAGTGAGGTGGCAGACAGAGTGGAAGCTTCAGCTTGGACTTGGTCTGGATGGGCTCTATCCTTGAAAGGAAAGGTGGAAGTGGTACAGGTGTTTATCGCATCTGTAATCACCTACCGCCTAACCGTTGTCCCTTGTCCCGACTCGTGGCTAAACAAGTTGGAGCGCCTCCTTCTCCACTTATTGTGGAAGGAAGGAAAGCCACTGCTACCAGGAACCACTAAAGGGTGGGTTAGGGATGCCCTGGCTTATGATGTGCAAACATATGTTGAGGCTGAGACATCTCTGGCACTACCTGGAGGGTGACAAGGTATGGAATCTGCTGGCAGAGAAATTCTTCCCACGACCAGCTCTCTGGAGAGATTCAAACCCGGTTTTATTAAAAGACGCAATCTGACAGAATGGCAAAAGGAGTATTGACAGGCACTCATACTGATTCACAAGGTGGGCAAGGCTGGCAGTGGGAATACCACCTCGGTTTTGTATAGAGGGCTGGTGGAAATTTTGAAAACGATGACGTCCTAGAAGAGGCTCTGGGGTTTGATGAGAACCAACTTACCAACCTGTTCCATAAGACTTTTGGGCCGGGGTATTTGGATAATTACCAAAAATCCCTGACCTGGCAGTACTACAGGAACACTTTACCTGTTCACGATAAGTTATCCAGGCACGAAATATCAGTGCCACCGACATGTCCAAGATGTGGGCTGGACGATGAAAATGTCCTGCACGCTTTTGTACACTGTTGGAAGCTTTCGGGCTTGATAGTTTACGTTGAACACGTGTTGACACACCTAGGCAGAGTACAGCTATCAGCTGAATCTATAATAAAGATTGTGCCACCCACCACAAGGAAGGTGAGGCATGTTTTCTCCTTACAGTGGCAGTGTTGAAAGAGTGTGTTTGGAAGACAAGACTGCAAAGATTTGTGATTGGAACCTTCATCTCTGGCCCTGGATTGCTCACTTTTTCAGATATCATCTGAAGAGCAAGATAGGGCCGGAGAGGAGACTACTGTCGCGAGGCGTGTTTGACAAAAGATGGAAGGCTGTGGTAGGAAAGGTGGGTGCAATATATATATATATATATATATATATATATATATATATATATATATAGATAATATATATATCATGTATATAATATATATTATGTATAGATGTAATATATAATATATATATATATATTGTATATAGGCGCAGGAGTGGCTGTGTGGTAAGTAGTTTGCAATAACTTTCTCATACTGCTGATTACATTTTATCTACTATGAATAATATAATGCATTTATGTATGTACATTTAAGTGTAGGCATATGTATTTATATATATGTAAAAGTATGTATATGTGTGTGTATTTATATTTATAACTTAACCTTATGTACTTTCTAAAATCTCCAACGAAGCCTAGAGAAACACCCAGGTACCTCAATTTCATCTACTAATTACTTCAGTCCACTGGAGGGATAAAAGTAGAATGAGGTTTTATTGCCTCTTGGCTGAAACAGCTGTAAGATATTATTCCAATTTCTATTGCTCTATGTTATATATTTTAATAATTACTGATATTTTTATATTTTATATATTATATAGGTAAAGCAAGATATGTTATACATGTATGTATATTGTTATAATTGTCCTTTTAGTAAATAAAGAAATAGACATAATATAATGTCTCAAAGTTGATGAATACCACCTACTGATCCCCTCCATTTTCTTATTGCTGTATAAATTAAGGGGAAAATAACTCTTTACCCTCACTCATTTATTATACTCGGTAATGTAATTGCCATGCAATGAAAAAACACTTGTGTATTAATAATTGGTTACTCTACCAGCAGTATATAGGATAGATATTATCCCTTAGTTGGTTGGATTCACAACCTCTAACTTTCTTGGAATATATATATATATATATATGCCAGTACCGCCTGACTGGCTCCCGTAGGATTTTCGAGCGAGATCGTTGCCAGTGCCCCTGGACTGGCTTGTGCGGGTGGCACATAAAAGACACCATTTCGAGCGTGGCCGTTTTCGTGCGGGTGACACGTAAAAGCACCCACTACACTCTCTGAGTGGTTGGCGTTAGGAAGGGCATCCAGCTGTAGAAACTCTGCCAAATTAGATTGGAGCCTGGTGTTGCCATCCGGTTTCACCAGTCCTCAGTCAAATCGTCCAACCCATGCTAGCATGGAAAGCGGACGTTAAACGATGATGATGATGATGATGATGATGATGATATATATATATATATATATATATATATATATATGTGTGTGTGTATTAAATTAATGAACTCAACGGGATACACTGTCTGCAAGTAGTTGGGTTCAGCATATTATCCTCCATTTTCTAATTGTTACACAAATTTTGGGTAAAACCTCCACTTTTACCCGCTCCCATTGATTGCACCTAGTATAGCACTAGCGTAGCAATAATTGGGTACCCTCCCAGCAGTATACTGGATAGATACTATCCCTTAGTGGGTTGAACCCCCAACCCCTAACTCTCTCACGTTATATATATATATATATATATATATATATATATATATATATATATATATATATAATATATATGTATGTATGTTTGTGTCTCTGTGTTCTTCCCCCCACCATCACTTGACAGGATATCAGGATAGCAATGACACATTGGGCTAGGCAGTGAGGACAGGATTAGTCAACAAAAGTGGGGAGGGAGGAAAAAGTATGGTGTCTGGAAAAAGAGGAAGAGGAGAAGGGGAGATGTAAATTGGTTTAATTAGGTAGGGTGTTTAAAAAAATTTTTTAATAGAACATGTGGATATATGTGTGTATGTGTGCATGTGATTCACTAGTCTTGACATTGTGTGATTGTTGTAAACAAGCTTCACCATCTCACAAACAGTGACATTATTTTCCAATATTCTGTGTAAACATGTTTGGTCACGGGGAATTATTACCTTACTTGTGAATAAGCAAGGGTTGGCAACAGGAAGGACATCCAGCTGTAGAAACTCTGCCTCAACAACTTCCATCTCACACAAGCAAGTATGGAAAAGTGAACATTAAAACAATGATGATAATGGTGATGGCTGTGGTCGCAATGATGATGATGGTGGTGGTGGTGATACCCTACAAAAACACGCTTAAAAAATGAAGAGACGGGATGCTCACTGTTGGAATGTGTTTAATCCTAGGTTTCTTCTGTCAAAGTTAATCCAAGAGTTAACAGCAGCCAGAACACTAACAACTAAATGAATGACCATATAGAACTTGTTGATTTACTGGCCAAAGAAATTGACAGACAGACAAGCAGCATGCATATAGTTTCGTGTTCCAGGAAAAACTTGGTAAATTTTGCAAATATTCTTGGAAACCATGGTGAACTTTGGAATTCCTAGCAATTTCATTCATTACTTTATTGGCATCAGTTACATCCCTTATGCAACAAAAAAATCTGTAGAACACAAGAGACAGAGAGAAAGAATTTCTGTGTATATGTGGATACCAAACATAGTTTCAATGCTGTTTCTATGTCAGGCTGCCAGAAAATACCAACACACTTTTATGTATTCATCACTTCAAAACTTCTTCCATCATATTAAATTTCTACTTATTTATTTTTCTTCTATCAGTACATTTTAGATTCTCCAGGCATTAAAGGAAAAGGGAATTATCAGTACTATCTTCATCTTCTTTTCCAATTCAAACAGAAGGATTCTTTGGAATGCATGGTTATGTAAAGTGCTTTTAACCACTTACCTATGTAACTGTGAACAGAATATATGTACATATAAAATCCAAATAATAAGACAAAGAAATACTTTAAAAACATCTTTAATGATCAGTTACAATTGTTTCTGTACCAACTCTGCTTTGAACACTGTTGAAAGTAGAGTTGGTACAGAAACAATTTGGTCATTAAAAATGTGTGAAAGTATTTCTTTGTCTTATTTGGATTATATTTTACTCTTCACTAAACTTACAAAATGGTTTTACCATTATGAAACGAATATTTTCTACACCTGAAGAATTTTGGTATTAGTCTGGAATTTGTCAGTGTCAACAGCACAGAACTCAGGTTGAGTGCTGCATTGGAAATACCTTATCTTTATACCCTACAAAGACCATATATATATATATATATATATATATATATATATATATATATATATATATATATTGATAGAAATGGCAAGACAACAAAAGAATGAAAGAGACCTCAATATTATGGAAATAGAGGAATTTATCTGTAAATATAATATGTGCCAATTATTCAGTAGCCATGATAAAACTCTGAGTTTCGGATGTCGCGGCAGAAACCCACGCCGGCATCACTTCAGTTATTGGGCCATCGAAAAAAATGCTATGAAAATGACCGTTAAACAAAGGGAAATTACTGAGTGATTGACCGTTATTAAGACAAAAAAGCAATTAGAATGACTGCTAAATAAGGGGAGGGAGTAAAAATGTTCATAGTAATCACGTAAGCATGCATGTCCATACATACACATGCGCGCCCACACACCCATGTACATGCGCCTATATGTATATACTTATCCACCCTCACTTGAAACACACACATGCTCACCCACACATTCGCCAAAAAATATATATACATACCCGCATACACCCTTGCACACATACACACACACGCATGTAAAAAAAAAAAGTGTAAAAAATAAGCAATAAGAGTAAAACACATCTATATACGCACATACTCGCATGCACGCACACATCTATATACACACATGCACAAGAAAAAACAGGGCTAAAGACAAAATACAGAAAAATGTGTAAAAAAGTGTAAAATATAAGCAATAAGAGTAAACCATATCTATATACGCACATACTCACATGCACGCATGCACACACACACATCTATATATGCACATACCCGCGCACACGTACATATCTACACATGCACACAAAAAATTCCATATACACATCTATATACGCACAGGAAAAATGCAAGGTGAAAGGTAGAATAAAGAAAAATTATGTGTAAAAAATATATGAGCAATAAAACTATGAAACAATATCCCTATAAATATTTTTTAAAAATATATAAGAAATATAAGTAAAAAAATATAAGAAATATAAGTAAAAAGTATAGGGAGATAAAAAGCTTGTACATGGACACAACATAGAAAGCAAGTCCTATCTGCATATTTTCTTTTACTAGTTTTAGTCAGGTACCACTCTGAAGTGGTTTAGTCAAAAAAATCAACGCCAGTACTTATGATCTCACCATTATCACTTGTAAAACAAAAGGGCTTAAAGGGGCCCCTATAGCTGAAGGAGACAGGTTAAGAGAGAGGAGAGAGTAACAGAGTAGTCAGAAGGAAAAAGAGGAGGGAATGGGGATAGGGTTAATGAAATAAAGAGGGACAAAGCATTAAAGGAGATGAGGTGGGTTGTGTAGGGGGTACAGGGGCTATATATCAAAAAAGTGAATATGGGTGCAAAGGGAAGGGTAAATGAAAGATACAAAATAAATGGAGATGGTAAAGATCCATTGAGTCTTTGAAAGAAAAGTATAGAGACCAGAGATGAGAGGTTGTTGAGGTGGTGGAGAAGCTGTGAGAAGAATATAGTGAGAGAGAAAAAGAGGCAGAAAAGGAGTAATGGCTGGCAGTGGGTGAGCAAATATCACAAGTGGTGAGATGAATGATAGGATGATGGTTGAAATGAGTGGGAAAATGGATGGAGAGAGGAAAGTGGGCTCGGGTAGAGATGAAGGTGGTGGGCTAAAAACAAGTCTTAAAGAGTAAAATGAGTAGCATGAAGGGCATCTGGCACTTTGCATTCTGCATTCAAATCTTACTCTAGCCAACTTGGATGGTTTCTTTCATTGTCCTGTTTAAAACCATCATATGGCACCTTATCTGCCTTTAGTGGAGCTTGCTCTTTTGCAAGCATTTGGGTCAGGTCCCCAGTTTGAACATAACCTCCTGCTTCCTTCCCTGGTGTCAGAAGCCCTGTCGTGGATCAAGGTTAATGATTCTCCTTTATGAATAAAGGTCAAGAAGACATGTTATGTCTAGATAAAAGACAGAATGGTTACTATCAGAATGCTTTTGATCACATATTTGTTTCTACAAACATACCATAACATATACACATACATACATATGTATATAGACACATATGTGCATAGGCATATAGCATAAAAACAAATGAAAACACACTCATACATACATTCAAACATACATACACACACATATACACTGATTGCATAAATCATTCACAGCCTTAATTATTGTAAAAAAAAATCAAAAGGAAAGAAACAAAGAAATTCATCCATAAAATGTCTTTGGAAAAAGATTTCTACCATGAATAAGTGATAAGATAAAAAGGTTAATGAAAGAAAAGAAGAGCAGCCACTGAATCATTTAAAATGAATCATTGACAATATAAGAGTAGCAATCTAATATCAAACTGTGGAAGCAAATAGGACATGTTGAGGTTAGGCACTGGTGGCATATTAGCTAAACATCTTAACAACAACTGGATTATGATTTTAATTAATAATACATTCAGGGAAAACACTGTTGAAACTATGCCAAAAGCACATGACACATACACATACACAACACGCATATATATGCACCAATACACACACATGTAAACATACGTGTCCACAAATACACATATAAATGAATGCAAAGAGACTCATTTCCATTTGTTAGTCTGTCTCAATACTTCACAAATTAATTTGTTGTCATTGCTATTCTTGTTTAGCCCCAGAACAGAATTGACAGACCAAGCTTTATGATCAAAGATATTCTAACCACGACCATCCTGATCATGTCTTTTCAGGGATATCTAGGACCACATACATTATTCAAGGTCTCCTCTTTTTTATATAAAGACTTTGCACTGTCATTTGAGAGGATTTGGCTGCTATTTCAAGCAAGTCAAGCAACCACTCAAGGCCCCATTGCTAAGCTAACTCATCCTTGATAACTATGAAACAGTTTGGAAGCTACAATAACAGAAACATTAAAACGATTAGGAAAACTTAAGTGCACTTACTTTACAGATTGAATGTTTGTGATGAGAAAGTTTTACTTTAATGTAAAATTATCAACTGATTTAGCAGAGTGAAAGATATATGAAGATGGAATTTAGCAGAAAGGAGAGATTACTCTCCCAAATAATTCAACAAAGTATTTTTTCAGTACTAAGCTATGAAATTCTTACATTCTCTCGACTTCCTGTAATTCAGACTGCCTCATGGTCTCAACAGATAAAATAGAAAAGGCACTACCCCAGAAGATGACGAGAGAAATACATTGAAACAGCTACTCTGACACAAAGGGCTCTCATATGTGGATAGCCATCTCTGTCCCGATAGCGGTGAGCAGGGCTCACTTCTGTCTTTTCCAAAAATTTCCAATAATATTCTTTCTGGAGAAAAAGGTAGGACTTGTATTTGTCTTTTAAAGAACTATGGCCTTAGACTTCACCCAAAAGAAATGTGGTTCAACTGACTGGCAAAGATTCAAACATTTCACCCACTGCAATCACCAACAGCCACATGATGCATCCATTCTTTATCTCTTTCAACCACCTCTTCAATGACCTCTGTCCTTCTGAACTAGCTATCCACATACCCTTCACTCATCTAGGTTCACCTAAGTCCTCACCCTTTGCCACACTTACTGTGTTCATGTCTCATTTAACCAGACTTTGTATTAAACACACCAACAAATTCTTGCATCTTCTGGACCCCCCACCCAACAAACACTGACCTATAAACATTAAGCAGCAACATGAAGACTCCTTTTTCTTGGCTCAAGTGATCAGGTCTTGTTTCACTGACATTAGGCTGTGATTTGAGGACATATTCATCTGTTATCTTTAACAAGCTGAGAAAATACATGAAAGCACCTCTTTGTTAGTTTATGTGGTATTTTTCTTAAGGTGTACCCTGGTTACTTTTAGTGAAGTCTACTCCGTAACGAGCATTTGGGCCAGGTTTCCAGTTTGACGATACTTTCCCCTCTCCTTCACCCTCTCAGAGGCCCTGCAAAGTGTCATGGCCACTGCCTTCTCTCCTGACTAGAAAAGAAAAGAAAGGAAAAAAACCCACTTAATGCAGAGAAAGCAGAACCTTTAATTCTAACTTGCCTGAGATCATTCCTGCTTTAATGTGATCTAAATTAAAAAACTTCTGTTGAGATTTCATATTAATTTATGTTTCAAAAACCAGCTTAGTAATAGCAACAAATTTCTTTTACTAAATTTTTCATGCCTGTGTGGTAAGAAGTTTGCTTCCCAACCACATGGTCCTGGGTTCAATCTCACTGTTTGGAACCCTAGACAAGGTCTTCTACTATAGCCTTGGCCCAACCAAAGCCTTGTGAGTGGATTTGATGGATGGAAAGTGAAAGAAACCTATTATATATATGTCAGTGTATGTGTGTCTCTTTTGTGGCTGTCCCATCAGTGCCTGACAACCAGTGTTGGTGTGTTTACATCCCCATAACTTAGCGGTTGGGTAAAAGAGTCTGATAGAATAAGTACTAGGCTGAAAAATCACAAAAAAATACTGGAGTCAATTAGTCTGACTAAAATTCTTCAATGCGGCATCCCAGCATGGCTGCAGTCTAATGACAGAAACAAGTAGAAGACAGACTATTTTCAAAATAATTAAAACAAAGACTATATCTCATCAGAAATATGATAACAAAAGGATTAAATACAGTATGACTCTCTCAGTATGTGTCCTGTGACTAACCAGAGACCAACCCTGGTTCTGTGATACAAACTTCCTGTTTTAAATTGATCTAAATTAAAATTTTCCATCAAGGTTTCATGTTCATTTATGACAAAGTTATTTTACAAAAGTCATTATGACAAAGTTATTTTACAAAAGTCATCTGAAATAGGCTAGTCATATGATTTAACTTCCAGATCTTTCCATCATGCTTGTCTTAACCTTTTTGATGCCAACCTGCCTGAGATTGTTCTTGGCTCTATGATGTAAATTGTTAATTTATGTTCCAAATGCTTAACCCTTCATTATTCAGATTGCTCTGTCAAATGTGATGCTTATTTATTCACATTGTTTTCAAATTAACCTTACATAATCTTGGAGCTTCAAGACTTCGATGAAATAATTGATTTATTTTTTGAATGACACTGTAGGGTAGGTCTAAGAGGCTAGATCTGGCTTGGTTTGAACATAAAACTGGGATAATATTTTGGCTGGATATAGTCAGTTTAAATGTGGAAGGGTTAATAATTAAAGTTATTTTACTAAATTTTTCATTATTTTCAAAATTAAATGAGACAAAGTAGTGTATTTCAACTGGCATATGAAAACAAAAGGGTTGAATATTGTATGACTATTAATGTAAGTGTTCTCTAACTCATCTAACATCACTTCTGATTCTATGATATAAACTTCCTGATCTAAATTAGAATCTGTCAAAATTCCATAGATTTATGTTCCAAACACCGGCTTAATAATGGCTTCAAATTTTGGCATAAGGCCAGCAAATCCCAGTGCTCAAGTGGTACTTACTTTATCATCTCCAAAAGGATGAAAGGCAAGTTTGTGACAAGCATCTGAACTCGGAACATTAAGTTAGAAGAAATGGCACTAAGCAAGAATGGCTGTGTAGTATGAAATTTACTTCCCAACCATATGGTTCCAGGTTCGGTCTCACTGCAAATGTCTTCTACTAACCAAAGTCTTGTGAGTGGATCTGGTAGATGGAAACTGAAAGCAGCCTGTCATATATCATTCATTTAATGTCCATTTTCCATGCTGGCATGGGTTGGACAGTCTGACAGGAGCTGGCCAGTCAGGGAGCTATCCAGATTCCAACTGTCTGTTGTGGCATGATTTCTATGGCTGGATGCCCTTCCTAACACCAACCACTTTACAGAGTGAGCTGGGTGTTTCTTATGTGCCACCAGCACAAATACATTTACACAGAAATAGCATGAGTGCATTTTGTGTGGCACTGGCACCTGTTAAAGACAAGCCTGTATGTATGGCTGACAACGATTTTACTTAGCTTGATGCATTTTCTCAAGTACAGCAAATTGCCACAACCCCTGGTCCCTTGTCATTTCCTTACTGAGGCCCAGCATCTGAAGATCCTTTCTCACCACTTTATCCCACATCTTCCTGGGTCTACCCCTTCCACAGGTTCCCTCCACAATTAGACCCTGGCACTTCTTTATGCAGCTGTCCTCATCCATACACATCACATGACCATGCCAGTGCAGTCTTCTCTCTTGCACACAACATCTGATGCCTCTTGTATCCAGTTTTCTTAAATCATTTACAGTCATGTGTGCACATTGACATTACCCATCCAGTAGAATATGCTAGCTTCATTTCTTTCAAATCATTGCAAGTCCCTCTGTAGCCAAAGACCATGTTTCACTACCATGAAGCACAAATTGTACACAGGCATCATACAATCTTCTTAACACTCTGAAGAGAGGTCCTTAGTTACCATTAACAGTAGAAGCTCACTGAACTTTGCCCAGCTTGTTCTTATTCTAGCAACTACATTTTCGGGACTTCCTCCTCCA
>NC_142950.1:18522598-18545098 GCF_046866305.1 Octopus bimaculoides | reverse complement strand
GCTCAGCCATTTGCATGTTAATTTCACAAATTGGCTGATCTGTTGATCAGATCAACTGAAACACTCATCATAACCAACAGAGTGCCACTTAAGTCAAGTGTGTATGTATATATGTGTATGTGAATATGTGGTGAGAATGTGTGTTTGTATTCCCTTGTCTTGACATTGCATGACAGTTGTAAATAATCACCACATAAGAAGTGTATTTCTTTCCAATGTAATAGGATAAAATGTCTGGCCATGAGGAAATATTACCTTGCTACGAAAAAAAAAGGTGAGGATGAATGATAGTAAGTGCACCCAACCATTGAAAATCTGCCTCAATAAACCCCCATCCAAACATAGACAGGGGGGGGGGGGTAAAATAATGCTATATATCAGGCTGAGTAAAAAGTAAGCAGCATTTTGAAACATGAAATTCATCACAATATATTTCAACAATGCAGAAATTTTATTCATCGAAGTAAGTACCATTACAATCAAGACCTTTTTGCTAATGAGTTACAAGTTTATTTATTCCAGTAACATAAAAATCTGGAGTTCTGGAGCTGATGAATTTTTTGAATGCACTTTCAGCATCGGTTTGATTTTTTAACTCTTCCTCTCAAAGGAAACCATCAAGAAGCTTGAAAAAGTGGTTGCCGATAGGAGAATCGTCTGGGGAAGAACTTTGTAGCCAAGTTCACTCAACTTCTGGAGCATCATTACTGAAACATGTAGTCAAGCATTGTCATGAACAATGATTGGCTCTCTTCTGTTGACCAGTCTAGGATGGAGGAGTAGCAGTTTTCACTTGTTTTGGCAATATGTTTCTGCAGTAATGGTTTTTCTGGGTTTTAGGAAGTTATAGTGGCAGTACACTACCAAACACTCACCATAACATCCTTTTTGAAGAGCTTGAGTTTAGAGGAGGTTTGCGGTGCTTAATTTTGGTCCAACCGTTGTAAAGAACGTTTATTTATTATAGAACAGAATTCACTTTTCATCACAAGTAACAATACAGTCAAAAAATGGATCGGTCTGATTACGGATAAGAAGCGAGGCGCAATTTCATATCTGCACATTTCCTGATTTTTATTCAAACCTTGTGGTACCCATTTGTCAAGCTTTTTTGATTTTCCAATCACATACAAATGGTTGCAGGTAGTTTTATGGATAATTTGAAGTTATTTGCCAGTTCTCAAGTGGTTTTACGTGGACCTTTATCAATGATGGTCTTTAATTGACGATCATTGATGATAGATGGGTGTCCACTACACTCATGATCTTTGAGATGCAGGTCTCCACTGCAAAATCGTTTAAGCCATTTTCATGCTGACCACTCACTGGTCATTTTCACACTAAGGGAAATAGTGAAAGTAGTATATAAATATATATATATATATATATATATATACATACATAAAATGTGTGCATATATACTCTTTTACTTGTTTCAGTCATTTGACTGCGCACTTATTTGACCAGGACTTATTCTTTGGAAGCCTAGTATTTATTCTATTGGCCCCTTTTGCCGAACCGCTAAGTTACGGGGATGTAAACACACCACCATCGGCTGTCGAGCGATGTTGGGGAGACAAACACAGACACACAAACATATATACATACGTACATATATATATATACATATATACGACAAGCTTCTTTCAGTTTCTGTCTACCAAATCCACTCACAAGGCTTTGATCAGCCCAAGGCTATAGTAGAAGACACTTGCTCAAGGTGCCATGCAGTGGAAATGAACCCGGGACCATGTTGTTGGTAAGCAAGCTACTTACCACACAGCCACTCCTGCACCTACATATATATAATATATATATAGATATACATATAATGTGTGTGTGTGTATATATATATATATATATAATATATATAAATATACCATAAACAATTATAGAAAAATGGAGAAGAAAAAGATGTTGTATCAAAATTAGATTTAATACAAAATACAATTCAATACATATGTGCGTTTCAAAGGACAATACAAATATGTAAGAAAAAATTATAATCATAGTAATTATAATTAAATTTATGCATTGTCATTCTCATCAGTGTGAAGAATTTTTGGAAGAACATCAAAAAAGGTTTACCATAAAGTAAAATAAGATACAATAAGGGAAAATACAAAAGGGGTAATAGGGAAAAATCAGATATTTACAAGCAAGTTGTAAAAGGGAAAAAATAACAGTAATAATAATAGTGAGAGAGACGAAAGAGAAAAAAAGACAGACATATCAATGTTTATACACATCTATATGTGCAGTAAACTATAACATAAAAATAAGAATAAAAAATCTTACGAATACGTTTTAAAAAATGGTAACAGGTCGAGATGAAGTATAATGTAAACAGGGCTACATGTGGGCGATCTTACGATACCAGTACCAAAGCACCCACGTGTTTATTTACATCACATTGGCCTTTTCTGTAAAAAGTGTATCTCACACTAACAAAAGAACTTCACAGATTAACACCCGCACGATCTTCACTACGGTGTTAGGGTCAGGGTTAGGGTTTAAGAGTTAGTTTTAGGGTTAGGGTTACGGTTAGGGTTAGGGCTAGGGTTTTAGAGTTTGGGTTAGGGAATCCGGTCCCTAACCCTAACACCATAGTGAAGATCGTGTGGGTGTTAATCTGAAAAATTACCGGAAATAAAAATAATTTCAGTTATCTATCTCTCTTTCTTTCTTTCTTTCTCTCTCTCACACATACACACACCAGCACCAACTTCAAAAGAAATCACGCACTCTCTATCTCTTTTGCTTTTATAACGTCGTTTCCCTCTTTCCCTCCAACACTTTTTACGGAAAAGGCCGATCTTTGGTACTGGTATCGTAAGATTGCCCCATGTGTGTATAGAAGAATATAACATAACAGGTGCACTAGCAGAAAAAAACCATGGTAAGTAGCTTGCTTACCAACCACATGGTTCCAGGTTCAATCCCACTGCGTGGCACCTTGGGCAAGTGTCTTCTACTATAGCCTCGGGCCGACCAAAGCCTTGCGAGTGGATTTGGTAGACGGAAACTGAAAGAAGCCCGTCGTATATATGTATATATATATATATATATATGTGTGTGTGTGTGTGTGTTTGTGTGTGTGTGTGTGTCTGTGTTTGTCCCCCCCAACATCGCTTGACAACCGATGTTGGTGTGTTTACGTCCTCGTAACTTAGCGGTTCAGCAAAAGACACCGATAGAATAAGTACTAGGCTTACAAAGAATAAGTCCTGGGGTCGATTTGCTCGACTAAAGACGGTGCTCCAGCATGGCCGCAGTCAAATGACTGAAACAAGTAAAAGAGTAAAGAGTAAAGAGAGTATTACATGAGGTTGAAAGTGATAGGCAAGACTATGTTTGCAAAAAGTCACAATATTTAAGTAAAAATGTACATACAAGCAGAGAAAAAACCAAAGAGAACTTAACAAGGAAAAAGCATCAATCACAGACAAGACCGGCCGGTGTATTCGAGAGAGTTACCTTACTCAAAAACTAGCCCTGGGTAGGGGAGACAATCAGAAAAAAATTAAGAACAAAAACGAATATGTCGGACAAAATTATAAATTTACTAGTGATAGAAAAAACGTATACACTTAATACATAAGGACATACAGTCATACACATGTACATACATGCACAACATACGCACAAAAAACATGCATACACTCACACATACACATACAGGGGTGCAAGTCTGAGGGAAGATACAAGTAAAATAAAGACACGTATTCACATAAGACGTATATAAGTATATATATATATATATATACACACACATATACATATATATATATATACATATACACACACATATACATATATATATACATATACACACACATATACATATATAATATACACATACACACATACGTGTGTATGTATATATATATATATATGCACACATGAGAGTAAGGGGACATCCGAGTAAGGCTGTGCACACGAACCAACACATATAGATGTGCATTGGAGTGCCTATAGCGATCTATCTATAATGTTTGTAGGCTTTTTGGGTGCCTTGTGTTTCTAAGGGTTTTTTGACATATATCTTTTCTATATGTTTGCATGTCCCACATGCTATACGTTCATTTATGTATTCTTTTTTACTACTATTATTATTTTTTTCCTCCTGTACCCTTATTTGTACTTTTTATTTTTATTTTTATTTATATTTTGATTTCAATTGTATTTTTATTTTTATTTCTATCTTATTTTTGCTGTTGTTTTTCTTCTGGTCTCTACCACACCTCTGTTTTTACCTCTTGCACTACATCTGTATGTAACCCTTTGTGAATCTCTGAAGAGGCCTAGAGGTTCGGGCATGTAACCCCATTTCAAAATGTCATCCGATAATCACTCCGGAAAGGAATATTCGGATAGAATGGGGTCTGCCAAAACTAGGCCGTAACAGCTGTAAGATTAAACTTCTGTTCATCCTCTAATTCCTTATGTACTTTGTACTTCTATATGTAAACCATGTTGGCAAAATAACATAGTCTGCCATGGACACCTGTGCTTTGGTTCTTTCTTTCTTTTTCTTTTCTTCCTCCCTTTGTCACTTTTGCTATGAATTAAATTAATGAATTCAACGGGATACACCGTCTGCAAGTAGTTGGGTTCAGCATATTATCCTCCATTTTCTAATTGTTACACAAATTTTGGGTAAAACCTCCACTTTTACCCGCTCCCATTGATTGCACCTAGTATAGCACTAGCGTAGCAATAATTGGGTACCCTCCCAGCAGTATACTGGATAGATACTATCCCTTAGTGGGTTGTACCCCCAACCCCTAACTCTCTCACGTTATATATATATATATATATATATATATATATATATATATACCTACACATACATATATATGATGGCCGTCCACTTGTGACCGAGGAAGACCATTGCCGACCTTCAGAAACATTGTGCGCTCTAGGACTAACTTATATTTTGCATTTGCGACTCTGTTGGTGGCTAATGAGCCCTGCTCTTGACAAGCATACACGACTGCAAACATTGCAGACCAAGCTTTCCCCATTCACTATACGAGCCATGCGCTTTCGTGCAGCTCGCTTAAGTTCTTCATACTGGATACGTGCTCTCTCAAGAGTGTCGATCCCCTCCTTAACTTGCTTCTTCCATCTGTGACGATGACAGGCATTGCTCTCCTAGTCAGTCTCCTGCATATCACAAGCCTTCAATGAGGACTTGACACAGTCCTTAAATTGCAGCCTTGGTTTCTACCGGAGTCTCCTTCCATTCACAAGTTCTCCATATAGCATCTGCTTAGGAATCCTGCTATCCTTCATTCTAATAAGGTGTTCAGTTCAACGTAACCGGTGCTTGTGCACCATCACCTCAATACTCAAGATATCAGCTGTCCTCAGGACCTGAGTGTCTGGACTTTTTGAGGTTCAGCCAACATTGAGGATGTGCCTGAGACATCTCTGATGAAAGCGTTCAAGGACCCTTACCTGACGTCTGTACAGAGTCCATGTCTCACATGAGTAGAGGAGCGATGTCAGTACACATGCACTGTGCACAGCAACTTTTGTTTGCCTTGCTATGCCATGCTGGGACCAGACACGAGACTGAAGAGACCGGAAGGAATTAGTTGCTCTCTGCAACCTGAAAGATATTTCCTCATCCAGGGAGCAAGAACGGCTGAGTGTGCTGCCCAGGTAGACAAACTTGTTTACTACCTTCAGAATAGTTCCTTCAACCAAGATAGCTGGTTTCACATATGGATTTCCTGGTGCAGGCTGGAACATTACAGCAGTCTTGTCCAGGCTAATGCTAAGCCCAAATGCCTTGCAAGAAGCAGAAATGCAATTCATGAGTATTTGCATTTCATCCACTGTATGAGTGACTAAGACACAGTCATCTGCATAAAGGAGGTCACAAATAAGAGACTGGAGAACTTTGAATTGGCAGCAAATCGGTGAAGATTAAAAAGGCAGCCAGAAGATCGATATCTGACATATATTCCCAGAAAGCTAACCTTAGCAAAAGCATAAGTAAAAGCAGCAGCAAAGTACAAAGAAAAGAGTGTTGGGGCAAGGATGTCACCCTGCTTGATACCATTCTCTACAGGAATGGGTCCCGCCATGCCACCACCAACATTGACCCAAGCCTCCATCCCATCATGAAATGATTAAATTATAGATACAAAGTGATCCAGACATCCAAGTTTGCCAAGTATTTTCCATAGAAAAGCCCAATTCACAGTATTAAAGGCTTTGGTTAAATCAATGAATAGCTGGACAAGGTCAATATTCTGCTGATAGCACTTCTCCTGCATCTGTCTTGCTGTGAAAATCATATCCATTGTCCCTCTACCAGATCAGAAGCCACATTGAGATTCAGATAGGACATCATTTACGAGACACCCATTCAGACGGGTAAGAAGAATATTTGCCAGAACCTTGCCAGCAGCTGATAGTAGAGCAATACCTCTGTAGTTACCACACATTGTTCTGGCTCCTTTTCCTTTATATAGAGGAAGAATAATTGCATCCTTCCAGTCCTTAGGGATTGCACCATCCCTCCAGACTGCACTAATAAGTTCATGAAGGGACTGTGTGATGTAATTACCACCAAATCGCAAGACCTCAGCACAAATTCCATCCTTTCCAGGTGCCCTACTAAGATTCAATTTACTTATTGATGTCATTACTTCATCTATTGAGGGCGAAGAGTCTAAGGAGCCAATGATAGGTCTTTGTTGCATAGTATCAATCACTGTTTCATCCACAACTGACTCATGGTTTAGGAGTTCAGAGAAGTGTTCGATCCAGCGACCTGTGATTTCTGTTGATTTAGTAAACAGGGTGGAAGACTCCTTGGAAAGCAAAGGAGCTGATGTGGAGCTCTTAGGTCCATAAGCTCGCTACATACACACCTACAAACACATACATAAAACAAACATGCACATACAAGTACACACACACACACATATATATACATATTTGATATATAAATAAATATATATGGGCCGACCAAAGCCTTGTGAGTGGATTTGGTAAACGGAAACTGAAAGAAGCTCGTCGTATGTATATATATATATATATATATATATATATGTGTGTGTGTGTGTGTGTGTGTATATATGTTTGTGTGTCTGTGTTTGCCCCCACCCAGCATCGCTTGACAACCGATGCTGGTGTGTTTATGTCCCCATAACTTAGCGGTTCAGCAAAAGAGACTGATAGAATAAGTACTAGGCTTACAAAGAATAAGTCCTGGGGTCGATTTGCTCGACTAAAGGCGGTGCTCCAGCATGGCCACAGTCAAATGACTGAAACAAGTAAAAGAGTAAAAGAAAAATACATACACACACATATACTCACATATATACATACATACAAAGACACACACACATATATACACACATACATACACACATGTACAAAAACATGCATACACATGCACACATATACATAAGGATATACATGTATACATACAAACACACACACATATATACATATATATATATACACACACATATATACGAAATTAACATACACACATTTATACACATATACATCCAAAACACACATAGTATATACACATCCACCCAAAACAAAAAACAAAAACACACATATGTACATGTAAATACACCAAAGAAAAAACATATAGAAATATACACATAGAAATATAAGGTAATCGAGGTAGTCAGAGTCTGCAATAGAATACTTAGGATTAGATTAGTGCTACATCATGAGTTAGCAGCCATTATCTTGGCCTATGCCCCTCAGCCAGGGATACCTGATGGACAGGAAGACCAATTTTATGACACCCTCTTGCTGACTACCACGTTGACAAATGACAGGAACATTCTCTTTGTGGTTGGTGACTTCAATGGACATGTTGGACAACATGCAGGGGGCTTCCATGATGTACATGGAGGCTATGGCTTTGGTTCACGCAATAAGGAGGGAACCAGGCTGTTGGAGTTCTGCGATGCAAATGATCTTTCGGTTTGCAATACTAACTTCAGAAAACCTGCCAATCACCTAGTCACCTTCCGATCTGGTAAACACACTAGCCAAATTGACTACATCCTCGCCAGGAAAAGGGAAAGATGGCTGCTTATAAATGTCAAAACCTTCCCACGTGAAGAATGTACACCACAACATAGACTAGTAGTTAGAGACTTCAGGATCAGGGCTAAATAGATGTCCAGAAGACAACCAGCATGGAGGAGAAGGGTCTGGAAGCTTAAAGATCCTGCAAACGTACAAAGATTTAGAGACGTATTTCTCAAATGATGTGGAAGACAAATGAAAGTTTCTACGGGACAACCTGCTGAGGGCCACTGAACAGAGATGTGGATGGTGCAAAGTCCCCTCTCGACCCATGGTAATGTGGTGGTGGTGGAACAGTGCCGTAGACAGGGCCATTAGGGAAAAGAAACAGGCTTGGAAGGACTGGAAGAATGGTAGTAGCAGGGAATTATATCTGACTGCCAGAAGGGAAGCTAGGAGACAGGTTTACTTAGCCAGAGGAGAAGCAAATGAGAAAAAGTTTGCCAATGTTCTGTGTCGTGAGGACCAAGGACTTGAGGCATTTCGTGTTGCAAGACAGTGTGTGAGAATCATGATGGCGTGAGAGAGAAATGTGTTCGCATGGATGATGGTACGCTTGCACTAAGCGAGGCTGCAAATAGAGAGGTTTGGAGACATCACTATGAAAGGTTGCTAAATAAAGGGAATGAATGGGAGAAAGAGAGTCTGCTGAATGCCGACCCAACAGAGGGACCACCTATCCGAATTGACAATACCATGGTAGATAAAGCAATCAAGAGTATGAAGACAGGGAAAGCCCCCAGCCCATTTGAAATCACTACAAAGATGATCAAAATATCTGGCAGTGTCGGCTATAGCTTAGTCACCCATATAGTCAACCAGGTGACACATGAAGGAGTCATACCCAATGACTGGTGTAGCAGCATCGTACTCAACTGCTACAAAGGTAAAGGTGATGCTTTAGATACAAGTAATTACAGAGGTATCAAGTTGTTAGATCAGGTAATGAAAGTCAAGGAGAGGGTCATAGCCCAACTAATTAGGGAGAGAGTCAGTTTAGATGAGATGCAGCTTGGGTTCGTGCCAGGGAAAAGCACCACTTATGCTATATTTCAGGTAAGACAGCTGCAGGAGAAATACCTATCCAAAGATAAACCTCTGTACCTGGTTTTTGTTGACATGGAGAAAGCCTTTGACAGGGTCCCCTGATCCCTTATCTGGTGGTCAATGAGGAAACTAGGGATAGATGAATGGTTAGTGAGAGCTGTGCAAGCAATGTACAGGGATGCTGTCAGTAAGGTTGGCAATGAGAAAATTGTAGAATTCCAGGTAGGGTAGGGGTCCACCAAAGATCAGTTCTCAGCCCCCTCTTATTCATCAAAGTCCTCCAGGCAATAACAGAGGAATTCAAGACAGGATGCCCCTGAGAGCTCCTCTGTGTTGATAACCTTGCTCGAATTGCTGAGTCACTACCAGAACTAGAGGAAAATTTTCAGGTGTGGAAGCAAGGTCTAGAATCAAAGGACCTTAGAGTCAACCTAGCTAAAACCAAAGTCTAAAAAAGTAGGAAGGTAGACAAACCACAAATCCCTTCAAGTAGATGACCCTGCTCGGTCTGTAGAAAAGGCGTAGGTAGAAACTGTATAAGATGTACCCAGTGTAAGCTATGGACACAAAAGAGGTGCAGCAATATCAAAGGAAGGCTAACTGGGAAAATAGTTTTTGTGTGTGGCAAATGCACAGGAGCAATAAACACTGCAAATGTGCAGAGAACAGCTTCTGTCACATTCCAGGGAGAAAAACTACAAGTTTTCGCTACCTAGGTGACCAAGTCAGTAGCAGCGGTGGATACTCTGAAAGTGTAGCTGCTAGAATAAGAATAGCCTGAGCAAAGTTTAGAGAGCTCTTACATCTGCTGGTGACAAAGGGTCTCTCTCTCAGAGTAAAAGGCAGACTGTATGATTATGATGCATGTGTTCGAACAGCCATGCTACATGGCAGTGAAACATGGGCCGTGACTGCTGAGGACATGCGTAAGCTTGCAAGGAATGAAGCCAGTGTGCTCCGCTGGATGTGTAATGTTAGTGTGCATACCCAACAGAGTGTAAGTATCTTGAGAGAAAAGTTGAACCTAAGAAGCATCAGTTGTGGTGTGCAAGAGAGATAACTGCGCTGGTATGGTCATGTGGCGAGAATGGATGAGGTCAGCTGTGTGAAAAAGTGTCACACCCTAATAGTTGAGGGAATCTCTGGAAGAGGTAGACCCAGGAAGACCTGGGATGAGGTGGTGAAGCACAACCTTCAAACAATGGGCCTTACCAAGGCAATGACTAGCGATTGAGACCTTTGGAGATATGCTGTGCTTGAGAAGACCCAACAAGCCAAGTAAGACCATGGCCTATGTCAGTGGTGTATAACAAGCCCACTTATGAGTACCCTTCATTCATTGGACAATAAACTTTGCTTGTGATGACCTGTTGAGGCAAGTGAAATCAAAATCACTGACGTGGCCAATGACAGTACCACATGATTGGCCAGTGGAACGTTAAAAGCACCATCCGAGCATGATCGTTGCCAGGGCCACTGACTGGCTGCCGTGCCGGTAGCACATAAAAAGGTCCATTCGAGCGTAGACGTTGCCAATACTGCCTGAATGGCCCTCGTTGCCAGTCCCGCTGGACTGGCTCCTGTACAGCTGGCACGTAAACTACACCATTTTGAGCGTGGCCGTTGCCAGAACCACCCGACTGGCCTTCGTGCCGGTGGCACGTAAAAGCACCCACTACACTCTCGGAGTGGTTGGCGTTAGGAAGGGCATCCAGCTGTAGAAACTCTTGGCAGCTCAGATTGGAGCCTGGTGCAGCCTTCTGGCTTGCCAGTGCTCAGTCAAATCGTCCAACCCATGCTAGCATGGAAGGCGGACGTTAAACGATGATGATGATGATAATGTATATATAATGTTTGTATGTATATACATATATATATATATATATATATATATATATATATATATATATATATATATATATATAATGTATGTATATATATATATCATCATCATCATCATCATCGTTTAACGTCCGCTTTCCATGCTAGCATGGGTTGGACGATTTGACTGAGGACTGGTGCAACCGGATGGCTACACCAGGCTCCAATCTAATTTGGCAGAGTTTCTACAGCTGGATGCCCTTCCTAACGCCAACCACTCAGAGAGTGTAGTGGGTGCTTTTACGTGTCACCCGCACAAAAACAGCCACGCTCGAAATGGTGTCTTTTATGTGCCACCCGCACAAGAGCCAGTCCAGGGGCACTGGCAACGATCTCACTCGAAAACCCTACAAGGCCAGTCAGGCGGTACTGGCAACGGTCACGCTCAGGATGCTACATCTTATGTGCCACCCGCACAAGAGCCAGTCCAGGGGCCCTGGCAACGATCTCACTTGGCTTGCCGGGTCTTCCCACGCACAGCACATTTCCAAAGGTCTCGGTCAGTAGTCATCACCTCGGTGAGGCCCAATGTTCGAAGGTCTTGCCTCACCACCTCAGCCCAGGTCTTCCTGGGCCTACCTCTTCCACGGGTTCCCTCAACTGTTGGGGAGTGGCACTTTTTCACGCAGCTATCCTCATTCATTCTCACCACATGTCCAAACCAGCGCAATCGTCTCTCTTGCACACCACTACTGATGCTTCTTATGTTCAGCTTTTCTCTCAAGATACTTACACTCTGACGGGTATGCACATTTACATTACACATCCAGCGGAGCATACTGGCTTCATTCCTTGCGAGCTTACGCATGTCCTCAGCAGTCACAGCCCATGTTTCACTGCCATGTAGCATGGCTGTTCGTACACATGCGTCATACAGTCTGCCTTTTACTTTGAGTGAGAGTCCCTTTGTCGCCAGCAGAGGTAAGAGCTCTCTAAACTTGGCCCAGGCTATTCTTATTCTAGCAGTTACACTTTCAGCGCACCCACCCCCACTACTAACTTGGTCGCCCAGATAGCGGAAGCTATCAACTACCTCTAGTTTTTCTCCCTGGAATGAGATAGAAGTTGTTTCCTGTTTGTTTACAGTGTTTATTGCACCTGAACATCTGCCACATACAAAAACTAACTTTGTAGTTAATCTGCCTTTGATATTGCTGCACCTCTTATGTGTCCATAGCTTGCACCGGGTACATCTTATAGAGTTACTACCTACTCCTTTACTGCATACTGATATATATATATATATATATATATATATCCTTATGAGACACAGAACAAAGGTCTCAAACCAGTTAAATAGAGAACTGGAGGATAGGAAAAGGGCTAAATTAAAACTAACACTGTTAGAAATAGAAAACAAAATTAAACTCTCCCATGAAAAGGAGAGAGCAGAGAAGGAGAAGAGAGCAGTAGAAAGCATAAAAACAAACCCCAAGGCTTTCTATAGATTTGCAAAGGAGACTGCTACGGTGCAGTATAAGATAGGACCCCTATTCCTGCCTAATGGCTTACTGACTGCAGATCCCACATGGATAAGTGAAGTGCTCAGTACACAATTCAAGAGTGTCTTCACCTCTCCTCTGAGTCACATGCAGATAAAGAACCCAGCTGATTTCTTTGACAATAGCACTCAGCAGAAAAAGACTGCATCCATTACCTACATCGACATTGAAGACGAAGATGTGATAGCTGCCATAAAAGAAATGAGCTCAAATTCGGCAACTGGCCCCGATGGTTTCCCAGCTGTCCTCTTAAAGTCGTGTAAACAAGAATTAGCAAGACCACTCTGGATACTCTTCCAGAGTTTCCTTGCAAATGGTAAACTTCCCAAAAAGCTGAAGGAAGGCACCATATGTCCTATCCATAAAGGTGGAAGCAGAGCAGAGGCTGGGAACTACAGGCCCATCTCTCTGACTTCACATATTAGCAAAGTCATGGAATGAATTGTCAGAAGGAGATTGATTGCGTTCCTAGAAGAAAATGACTTGCTGAATGAGACCCAGCATGGTTTCCGTCCAGGTAGAAGCTGCCTCACGCAGCTCTTGCAGCATTATGACTGGGTCCTGAAGCAGCTACTTGACCATTCAGCCTTTGACAAAGTTGATCATGGCTTGATATGTCACAAGCTGCGAAACTTTGGCATAGCTGGTAAATTAGGAGAGTGGCTGCATGACTTCCTGAATGGTAGAAGACAGACAGTTGCAGCCAATGGAGAACTATCTAGGGAAACACAAATATTGAGCGGTGTTCCACAAAGAACTGTTCTGGGGCCACTACTGTTCATAGTGGCCCTTCTGGACATGCCCACGGTCACTAGCTATGCTGATGACACAAAGATATCTCAGGCAATAAAGAATCCTGATGATATTGTAAGCCTGCAGAATGACCTAAATGCAATATATGAGTGGGCAGAGCAAAATAATATGCAGTTCAATGCAAAAAAATATCAAGTACTGCGCTACAAGACCACAAGTACCTCCCAATTGGCATACACAGGGCCTGGAGGTACTGCAATCCCAGAACCACAAACAGTAAGAGATCTGGGCATCAACATGTGTAGTGATGCATCATTTCACATGCACATTGTCAAGTTGACAGCAAAGTGCAGACAACTGGCAGGGTGGATACTGAGGACATTCCGTACAAGGGATCAAAAAGTCATGTTGACTCTATGGAAGACATTTGTTCTGAGCCGCCTAGACTATTGCTCTCAGTTGTGGTCACCACACAGTGTTAAGCGGACAGCAGAACTCGAGGCAATTCAACGGCACTATACAAAAAAGATCGCCACAGTCCAACAGATGAACTACTGGGAGCGACTGAAGGTCTCTACTCCCTGGAGCGCAGGCGGGAGAGATATGTAATAATATACATATGGAAAATACTGGAAGGACTGGTGCCAAACTTTGGTATCAAGTACTACAGGAATACCCGCACGGGTCGCCACTGCATGGTGCCAAAGGTACCGTCCACTGCACCTCACATAAGAACGAGATACTGCAGCAGCCTCGGTTTCAGAGGACCTCAGCTCTTCAATGCCCTGCCAAAACATTTGAGAGACAAGCAAAACATGGATGCGGAGGTCTTCAAGACAAAACTTGACGCTTTCCTCTCCACGATACCAGACGAACCAATGGCTCGTAATGAGACGCAGTTTAGGGCAGCTATGTCAAATTCTCTTATACACCAGATGTGCCATCAAAACTCTTGATTGGACCATGTCAGGTGGGGGAGAAGAGCCATGCAAGGAACGTGAAAATCACGGTGGTGCACCAGCATGACCGCAGCCACTTGGCTGAAACACATAAATGAATAAATAAATAAATAAATAAATAAATATATATATATATATATATATATATATATATATATATATATATATAAAATGTATATATATATATATATATTTATTTATATATATATTTATATATATATATATATAAAATGTATATATATTAGGTTATCAAGAAAGTTCTTGTGGAATTTTTTATTTTGGTTTTAAATGATGTATTTTCAAATTAATTTTCGTTAAATTACTTTGACTTAATATATCGTTTTAAAGCCCGTTCTTTCACTCTATCTAATTGTGTTACTCTTTTCCTTTTTGAATAATTAAGCCATTTTTTTCCAGTACGTTCAATACAACATGGACAAAAAGCAAATTCGCACAATTTTCTTATTCCAGTTCAAACTAGGCCAAAAAGCTGCTGAAACAGCTCACGATATCAATGATGTGTTTGGCCCAGGAACCACTAATGAACGTACAGCACAATGGTGGTTCAAGAAATTTCGTAGTGGTGATGAGTCTTGAAGATGAGAAGCGTAGTGGTCAACCATCAGATGTTGACACAAATGTTCAAGAGCTGAATTAGACGTAATGTCTATAACAATTTGAAACCACTTGAAAGAGATTGGAAAAACAAAAATACTTGAGAAATGGGTGCTGCACAAATTGAACCGGCAAAATTATATATACATAAAATGTGTGTGTGTGTGTGTATCTATATATATATATATATGTGTGTGTGTGTGTGTGTGTGTATATATATATATATATATATAAAATGTGTGTATATATATGTGTGTGTGTATATATATATATATATATATATATATATAAATAAAATTAGTCTCTAGACACTTTCAACCTGACCATGAGTTTTATAGAATATTCAATAGAAGAATGCTTAAGATCAGCTATTCCTGCTGCAAAAACTTCGCCTCTTTGATTAACCAGCACAACAAGATAATTGTTAAAAATCATAATGCTGATTCTTTTCCAAAAAGCTGCAATTGCAAAGATGGAACCTCCTGTCCGTTAGAAGGGAGATGTCTAGAAAAAGGTATAGAGCCAAAGTCCAGATAGAAGGCCCACGCGATTATAGAACTTACACAGGGGCTTCAGAAAATTCATTCAAAACCAGGCTTTATTCACATAAAAATTCATTCAGAAACCCCGAAAATGTGATTTGTGTTTATTAGAGAAATTCCATATTTTATTCCAAGATAAGAAAGCTTTAAACCAAAGACACGAACTTTTAAATTCATGTAGACATGCGTCTAAATTCAGAATGTTGGCTAATAACATACCATATGGGTAGTATATTTTTGACTCCTTGAAACCAGTTTGCAATCTCACTATTGGATTTGTACCTCATTATACATGATTTACTTCGCATTGCAAGAATATTGTATAGATCACTACGTTTTTTAAGAAAGCCTCCGACTGTTATATACATAGTTTTCTTGTTTATTTTATTTTATTTGTATTTATTTTTTAATATTTTGTAAACAAATTTAACCATTTTTATGGATGGTTTGATATATGGGATTCTATTATGAATGTATTTTGCCCAATTTTTGCTATTATACACTCAGCAATTTCTTAAAAAAGTTGTCTGCATATATATGTTAAGACCTAAAAGTTTTTTATGTGGATGTCTGTATTGTAGCAATGCATAGGAATTCGTATGTGTACGTCTATGCTTATGTATTGAGCCCATGTTTATACTTGTGCACATACATACAGGGTTTCGTGTGTGTGCATCTTTGTATATGTGTGGGTAAAAGTGTATGCTTATATTTACACATACATACATATATTCATGTGTTTGTGCGTCTATGTTACATTTGAGAATGTGCACTCATGCTTATACACATACATGCTTGAATATGTGCGTATGCATGTATACAATTATATTTGTGTGTATTCGCGTACATATCACTATATATCTGTATACGTGATGCTAATATACATTTTTCTATACACATATATACGCAATCCAATTTTGTGTGCGTTTGTTATATACGCTACACTTCCTTTTTTCTTTCCTTCTTTCTCTATTTCTTTCTTCCCTTCTTTCTTTCTTCCTTTCTTTCGTTCCTCACGAAAACCACACTTTCTCCCTTTCTACATTAGTAACATCCTTTATCTATACGTTACTCTTCTCAGCCCTTACTTCTCCACTCCATAAGTTTAAGATACACTTGCCTGTTCCAACACTGAATAATTTTCGTATGCGAGCATGATTGCGTGCATATGTGTATATGCATACATGCATATTTGTGCATGTATTTATGTCTTGCAAATATATGCCTATTGTCTGTACGTATGCATCTGTGTATTTTGATGTATATATGTATGTTCTAGATAGTCTAGTATGCGTATATACTGTTGTAAAATTATTGTTTTTTATTTTAATGCAGCGTAAATTTTATTTTAATTTTAATGCGTTAATTCGAATATAATTATTTACAATATGTATTTTGAACCCACTTTACAATTTAAGGTTTTCTTTGATTTTTTAAAAATAGGATGAATCTATATTGAATTCATTTGTTTTGTTTATTTTGTTCATTGCATACCTAAGACCGTTATTTGAAACAACCAATGAAACAGATCCATGTTTTTTAATTTATATTAGTTTTGATTGCATCGTCATTTCTCTCCCATTTCTAACAAAACTGTCCGATGAACGGGAACGTGAAACTCTGAGTAACAGCTTCTTGTCATATTTCTGCTGCTTTTAAATAAAAAAAATGTGTGTGTATATATATATATATATGTGTGTGTTTGTGTGTGTGTGTGTGTCGTGGCCATTGCCAGTACTGCCTGACTGGCAATGGCCAGTCAGGCACCTTCTACACTCTCTGAGTGGTTGGCATTAGGAAGGGCATCCAGCTGTAGAAACTCTGCCAAATCAGATTGGAGCCTGGTGTAGCCATCTGGTTTCACTACTCCTCAGTCAAATCGTCCAACCCATGCTAGCATGGAAAGCGGACGTTAAACGTCGATGATGATGATGATGATACATATATATATATGTATATATATATACATATGTTGATTTTTGTTTATTTTTATGTGTCTTGACCATATGTGTACTGATGAATAAAAGATGCAGTTTACTGCGTTGATTATGAAACCATTGGTTTACTATTAAGTTAAAAGTTTTTAGGAGGTTAGCTTTGAAAGTTGCATTCCCTCGCGATCAGTAAAAATGTGCTTATTTTGGTAGTTTTGACTTACAAAGTCCCTCTGAGCGTGAGGCATTATTGTATAGTAATGCCCTTATATAAATTAAATTTGTGGCTATATTTTCAAATTGATAACTAATAAAACCAATTCAATTAATAATCAAATCTATCTACAATTAAATCTATTCAAAAATATAGTCACTCAGGTCTAAAATAAAATAATGATAATAAAAAAATCAATGTACGTATTGTAACTTATAATAAATATCAAATAAATATATAAAAAAATACTTGTTGTAACAATAAATAAATAAATACTCGAAAAACATTTAAGAGTATTTCTTAAAATAAAATCAAAACTCATCTTTTCAAAGAATTGCTGTAAACTAAAATTTTAAACATAATATGTAGAACTAAGCGTTTAAGAAATATATCGCGTGAAAAAACGGCGTAAATAAAGAATTATGGAATATATATATATCATCATCATCGTTTAACGTCTGCTTTTCATGCTAGCATATATGTGTGTGTGTATGGGTATATATATATATATATATCAGTTTTACTAATCTTATCAGTTTGCTAATATTAATTTACATACTGCTCATCTAAAGCACAATAGTGTAATATATTGCAATTATACTCATATAGCTACTTTCGCATTTTCTTTTATTTAACACTCTTGATGGATATATCGTTCTATTCTTACTTTTACAAATCACAAACCCCTTTAGGTAGATAGCCCTGCTCGATCTGTGGAAGGAGTGTGGGTGGAGGCTCCATACAATGTGCCCAGTGTGGGCTGTGGACGCATGGGGGGGTGCAGCAATATCAAGGGAGGATTGACCAGGAGGATAGTTTTTGTTTGTGGCAGATGTACAGGGGCAATAAACACTGAGGATGTACAGGGGCTGGATTCTGTCATGTGCAGGGGAGAGGGACTGGAGGTGGTTGATGGCTTCTGATGCCTAGGCAACTGGGTCTGTTGTGGGGGTGTTTGCTCTGAGAGTGTAGCGGTTGGAATAGGGGTGGCTGGGGTGGGGTTCAGGGAGCTCCTGCTTCTGCTGGCGACTTCTTGCTCAGGATGAAGGGTGGATTGTGTTATGCATGTGTGCGAGCTGCCATGCTGTGTGGCAGTGAAACATGTGCCATAACTGCTGAGGATATGTGTAAACTTAAAACAAATGAAGCTAGTAGCATGAAGAAGTGTCACTCCCGAACTGTGGAAGGAACCTGTGGAGGAAGTGAACCCAGGAAGACATTCGATGAGGTGGTGAAGCGTGATTTTCAAACATTGGCACTCACAGGGGCAGTGACAGAAGACTGAGACCTTTGGAGATGTGCTGTGATTGTTACGACTCGGCAACTAAGATGAGATCACAGCCATGTATGTCCAGCCCAGTTAAGAGTATCCCTCATGCGTCGGGTGATATGATTTGCTTCAGAGGGCTTGCTGAGTCAAGTAAAACCATTATTGTAGCGGTGGTCAGTGACCCCTGACTGGCTACTGTGCGGGTGGCACGTAGGAGGCACCATCCATACATGGCCAATGCCAGTGCCCTCTGACTGGCTCTCGTGCCAGTGTCACATAAAAAGCACCATCCAAACATGGCCGATGCCACTACCCCAACTGGCCCCCATGCCAGTGGCAGGTAAAAAGCTCTATCTGAATGTGATCGATGCCAGACCCGCCTGACTGGCTCCTGTGCTGGTGGCACGTAAAAAGCACCCACTACACTCTTGGAGTAGTTGGCATTAGGAAGGGCATCCAGCTGTAGAAACATTGCCAGATCAGATTGGAGTCTGATGCAGTCACTGGCTCTCCAGACCTCTGTCAAACCATCCAAACCATGCCAGCATGGAAAATAGATATTAAACAATGATGATGATGATGATGATGATATATATATATATATATATAGCAATAAGAAAATGGAGGGGAATATGAGGTACTCATCAACTTGGAGACACTGTATTCCGTTGATTAATCTGTTTTATTTTATAACCAAAATGACAAAAAAGACAATATACCATGTTATATCAACAATTAAGATTTCAAATTTAAAGGACATTTAGCAATTGGAGAAGGGACAAAATCTTACAGCTGTTTCGGCTTAGGGTTGGCATGCCCCATTCTATCTCTATAGCTCCAGTACGCTGATCCCTTAGTGGGTTGGATCCTCAACCCCTAACTCTCTTGGATTATATATATATATATATATATATATATATATATATATATATACATATATATATATACACATATATATACATATATATATTCATATATATATATACATACATATATATATAAAATATATATATGCATATATACGTACATATTTGTACATACATATGTATGTATGTATATATATATATATATATATATATATGCATATAAGGGTACAGGACATCACAAAATGTAAACAACATGAAATACGAAAACATGAACTGCGAAGACAAACTTGGGTATGCAAACGACAGAAACAAATCGAACACAAGACAATTAACATATAGAACGACCCTTCATCAGTTGTCAGCTCTCCATCTACTCCTCATTTTGAGCATTTAACGACAATATGAGGATTTGAAGGGTGGTTGGTAATATGAACTAAAATATAATTTAGGATTTACGGAGGGTCAAAGTTGGTAACACAAATAAGACAGTGGAGACAACAAACCAAACAAAAACAAACATAGAGGGCCGTTAGACCATACAAAGTAAGGTAGCGAAAGCTGGAGGAATATTGTCTATATATATATATATATATATGCGTGCGTGTGTGTATATATATGGGTGTATATATATATATATATATATATATATATACACATATACATATGCATATATACATATATATATGTGTGTCTGTGTGTGTATATACACACACACACACACATATATATATATATATATGTATATATATATATATATATATATATATATATATATACAGGTCCACTGCATTTAGTTTTGCATGCTGATAGCACAAGGCTTGAAACTTTTCAGCATTAAACTGCATGCTATTCTTTTCAGTCCACTTGTATATTTCATCCAGCTCACATTGCAGGTGTGAAGTGTCATCAGGGTTCTGTATTACCTGTGAGACTATTGTATCATCTGCATAACTTGTGATTGTGGCTCTCTGTGTGGCTGAGGGGATGTCTGAGAGAGCCATTATGAACAGTAGTGATCCCAAAACAGTGCCTTGCGGAACACCGCTCACTATTTGCATGTCATTGGAGGTGGCCCCATTGGCTACTACCACCTGACTTCTGTCATTCAAAAAGTCATGCAGCCATTCTCCCAATTTTCCAACTAGGCCGAGATGACACAGTTTGTGACATATCATTCCATAACTGACTTTATCAAAGGCCTTTGCAAAGTCGAGATATATCACTTTCACATTTCAGTCTTTGAAAAGCTGTTTCAGCACCCAGTCATAGTGTTGTAAGAGCTGAGTCAGGGAGCTTCATCCTGGTCGGAAACCATGTTGGGTGTCACTCAGCAAGTCATTTTCTTCTGACTATTCATTCCATGACCTTGCTGATGTGCGAGGTCAGAGGGATAGGTCTATAGTTTTTGGCCTCTGCTCTGCTACCTCCTTTATGAATAGGTCATATTTTACCCTCCTTCAGTTATCTTGGAAGTTTGCCAGTTGCAAGGAAGCTCTGAAAGAGGGATTGCAGTGGTCTTGCTAGGACTCACTTACATACTTTTAGAAGGATTGCTGGGAATCCATCAGGGCCACTAGCTGAGTTTGGGATCATTTCATCTATAGCCCTTATTACATTGTCTTCCTTTATATATCTATATATATATACATATACATATATACACATATATATATACACACACATATACATACATATATATACATACATATATATATATATATATTTATATACATATATATATATATATATATATATATATATATATATATATACATATACTTATGTACACATATATATACATATATTTATATACATATATTATATACATATATATAGACATATATTTATATACATATATATATAGATATATTTATGTGGGCTGAAAAGAATAGCATGCAGTTTAATGCTGAAAAGTTTCAAGCCTTGAGCTATCAGCATGTGAAACTAAATGCAATACCCATTAAATACACTGGACCTGGAAGGACTGCAATCCCAGAGGCACAGTCAGTGCGAGACCTGGGCATTTACATGAGTAATGATGCATCTTTCCATGTGCATGTTGCTAAATTGGCAATGAAAGGCAGGCGACTGACCGGATGGTTTCTTAGAACTTTTAGAACAAGAGATCAGGAAACCATGATGGTCCTCTGGAGGACACTTGTCCTAAGCCACTTTGACTATTGCTTTCAGCTATGGTCACCAACCAGTGTCAAATTAATCTCAGAACTTGAGCCAATCCAATGAAGCTACACAAAGAAGATAGTCTCTATGCATCAGATAAGCTATTGGGAAAGACTCAGAGATTAAGACTCTATACATTAGAATGTAGGAGAGAAAGCTATGCCATAATATACATCTGGAAGATCCTCGAAGGACTTGTCCCAAACTTTGGCATCAAAAGTTACACAAATACTAGAATTGGGCACCACTGCATAGTGCAAAGGACTCCAAATTTGCCATCAAGATGTAGGACAAGATAATGCAATAGCCTGGGCTTCAAAGGTCCACAGCTCTTCAATATTCACCCGAAGGACTTGAGAGACCTGCATGGGGTGGATGTAGATGTCTTTAAAATAAAGCTGGACCTCTTCCTGTCAAGTGTCCCAGATGAACCAACTTCGTGGCAGGAGGTGCAAATGAGGGCAGCTGCATCAAACTGCCTCATGCACCAAATGTCAATTCCTGAAAAGCATTCGTGAAGTAAAATTATGTAGCAACACCAAATGGCGGTGCTCCAGCATGGCCACAGCACATGAGCTGAAACTAGATAAAATGAAAAAAATAAATTATATATATATATTCATATATATACATATATATATATATATATATATATATATA
>NC_142950.1:18472598-18517598 GCF_046866305.1 Octopus bimaculoides | reverse complement strand
CTATCAGAACTAGAGGCGAAGTTTCAGGTGTGGAAGCAAGGTCTAGAATCGAAGGGCCTTAGAGTCAACCTATCTAAAACCAAAGTCCTAATAAGTAGGAAGGTAGAAAAAACACAAACCCCTTCAGGTAGATGGCCCTGTTCGATCTGTAGAAAAGGCGTAGGTAGAAACTCTATAAGATGCACCCAGTGCAAGCTATGAACACATAAGAGGTGCAGCAATATCAAAGGAAGGTTAACTACTAAGTTAGTTTTTGGATGTGGCAGATGTTCAGGAGCAATAAACACTGTAAATGTGCAGAAAACAATTTCTGTCACATTCCAAGGAGAAAAACTAGACGTAGTTGATAGCTTCTGCTATCTAGGTGACCAAGTTAGTAGTTGGGGAGGGTACGCTGAAAGCGTAGCTGCTAGAATAAGAATAGCCTGGGCAAAGTTCAGAGAGCTCTTACCTCTGCTGGTGACAAAGGGTCTCTCTCTCAGAGTAAAAGGCAGACTGTATGACGCATGTGTACGAACAGCCATGCTACATGGCAGTGAAACATGGGCCGTGACTGCTGAGGACATGCATAAGCTTGCAAGAAACAAAGCCAGTATGCTCCGATGGATGTGTAATGTCAGTGTGCATACTCGACAGAGTGCAAGTACCTTGAGAGAAAAGTTGAACCTAAGAAACATCAGTTGTAGTGTGCAAGAGAGACGACTGCGCTGGTATGGACATGTGGCAAGAATGGATGAGGATAGCTGTGTGAAAAAGTGCCACAGCCTAGCAGTTGAGGGTACCTGTGGAAGAGGTAGACCCAGGAAGACCTGGGATGAGGTGGTGAAGCACGACCTCCGAACATTAGGCCTCACGGAGGCAATGACTTCTGACCAAGACCTTTGGAAATATGCTGAGCATGAGAAAACCTGGCAAGCCAAGTGAGACCTAAATCCAAGGCCTCTACCAGGGATGCAGCCAGCCCACTTATGCATACCTTTCCTATGTTGGACACTAAACTCCACTTGCAAAGACCTGTTGGGGCAAGCGAAAGCGAAATCGTGATGGCACCACCATTTCGAGTGTGATCGTTACCAGCGTCGCCTTCCTGACACTTGTGCTGCAGCTTCGCGGTCCTGGCACTTGGGCCGGTGGCACATGAAAAGACATTCGAGCGAGATCATTGCCAGTGCCGCTGGACTGGCTCCTGTGCAGGTGGCACGTAAAATACACCATTTTGAGTATGGCTGTTACAAGTACCGCCTGACTGGCCTTCATGCCGGTGGCATGTAAAAGCACCCACTACACCCTCAGAGCGGTTGGCATTAGGAAGGGCATCCAGCTGTAGAAACTCTGCCAAATCAGATTGGAGCCTGGTGTAGCCATCTGGTTCACCAGTCCTCAGTCAAATCGTCCAACTGTGTGTGTATATATATATATATATATATATTTATATAATAATTAGAAAATGGAGGATAATATGCTGAACCCAACTACTTGCAGACGGTGTATCCCGTTGAATTCATAGCAAAATGTCATCCGATAATCACTCCGGAAAGGAATATTCGGATAGAATGGGGCTTGCTAAAACTAGGCCGAAACAGCTGTAAGATTAAACTTCTGTTCATCCTCTAATTCCTTATTCACTTTGTACTTCTATATGTAAACCAGGTTGGCAAAATAACATAGTCTGCCATAGACACCTGTACTTTGGTTCTTTCTTTCTTTTTTTGTCACTTTTGCTATGAATTAAATTAATGAATTCAACGAGATACACCGTCTGCAAGTAGTTGGGTTCAGCATATTATCCTCCATTTTCTAATTATTATACAAATTTGGGGTAAAACCTCCACTTTTACCCGCTCCCATTGATTGCACTTAGTATAGCACTAGTGTAGCAACAATTGGGTACCATCCCAGCAGTATACTGGATAGATACTATCCCTTAGTGGGTTGTACCCCCAACCCCTAACTCTCTCACGTTATATATTTATATATATATGTACATATATATATTATATGTATGTGTGTATATGTTTGTGTGTCTGTGTTTGTCACCCCAGCATCGCTTGACAACCGATGCTGGTGTGTTTACGTTCCTGTAACCTAGCGGTTCAGCAAAAGAAACCGATAGAATAAGTGCTATGTTAACAAAGAATAAGTCCTGGGGTCGATTTGCCCCACAAGAGGCAGTACTCCAGCATGGCCGGAGTCAAATGACTGACTCAAGTAAAAGATATAAATATATACATACATATATATACATATACATATACATATATATATATACATATATATACATATATGTCCATATATATATATATATATACATATACATACATATACATATATGTGTACATACACACATATATATATACATATATACATACACACACACATATATATATATATACATACATTTATATATATACATATATGTGAACAAACACATATATACATATAGACATACATACAATTATATCCACATATACGTGTATATATATATATATACATGTATACATATAAACATATATACACATACATATATACATATATATATATATATATATATATATACACCTATACATATACACATGTATATATACATATATACATATAAATACACATATATACATACACACATGCATATACACACAGATATACATATATATACATTTATGTATGTATATATATATATATGTATGTATATATATATATATATATATATATATATGTATATAAATATATATATATATATATATGTATATAAATATATATATATATATATATATATGTATATAAATATATATATATATATATGTATATAAATATATATATATATATATATATGTATATAAATATATATATATATATATGTATATAAATATATATATATATATATGTATATAAATATATATATATATATATGTATATATATTAAGAAAATTTTTTTTTTGGGGGGGGGGTGATTGCCGTTTCCAGCATGTAAGTCTTAGCGATGGTCTTATCTGTGTATTTATACCCTTATAACACACAAACATATATATATATACATTACTATATATATGTGTGTGTGTGTGTGTGTGTGTGTGTATATATATATATATATATATATATATATATATAAACCGGCATTACCTCTAACTATATATATTGACATGACATATATACTTGTATATATATATATATATATATATATGACATTACCTGTGTAACTATATACATAAACCGGCCTTATATATATATATGAGGATATATACTTTAATTGATTTCATAAAAAAATGAATAATGACGGAAATAATTTTGGAAAAACAACAAAACAAATAAAAACAAACTAGGAAATAAAACAAAACAAGAAATGAAACAAAACGAAGACAGAGAAAGAGATTATAATACAATGAAGGAAAAAAGGGAATGAAAGAAAATATGTAAGAATGTTTAAAAGGGTAAAAGTAATTAAAGGAATTAACACAAAATTAAAATATGAAACTTACATTTGTTGTTGATAATGATAATGACGATGATGATGATAATGTTATTTTTACTGAGGGGAATATTCTTTCAGGAAACAAACATTACGGATGTTGTATATTAAAATGTTGTTATAATTAGTTGGTAATTTTATATTATGCATATATATATATACACACACACGCACACACATATATATATAAACATACAAACATTATATATAATATACATATATTTCTTTTTTAAGAATTTTGGTCCTTTTTTAAAAGCATGTTTGAACAGACACACACACAAATATATATGTATGTATGTGTATATATATATATATATATATATATATATATATATATATATATATATATATATATAAGCACTCACTGTACTTTAGCGAGGTTCATATATATATACATATATATATATATATATATATACACATATATACTACTTTATAAGTGTTAAGTACTTTTCTTCCTTCGTATGTAAATTTAAATGTGTGCACGTATATATATATGTATGTTTATATATATATATATATATATGTATATATATATATATATATATATACAATATGTACCGATATATATAATTGTATTATATGAAGGATATTATTTAAAATGAAGACTATATTATGTTTCGGGAAAAAAAAAAGATTTCTAATACATAAAAAGAGATTATTAAGAATTCTTGTGTTGTTTGGTTTTTAACATAAATATTTTTCCCCGCTTTCTTCTTATGTTTAAATAAATATGTAAATGTGTGAGTGTATATTTAGGAAAGAGTGGTTTATGTAGTTTTAACTTAAATATTATTATGAAAAAGAAGTGAGATTGTTTGTCAGATTGATATGGAGAAGAGATCAGCCATGTTTCAGGAAAGACACAACAGAGAAGGAAAGAGAAAGAGGGAGGAAGAGAGAACGATATAGTGAGGGAGTGGGAGAAAGAGATACAGACAGACATAACGACAGAGAGGGTAAAAGTGATAGAGACATAAATATAGAGTGGAAGGAGAAAGAGAGAGACAGATATATGGTGGGAGAGAAAGAGAGGAGTTAGAAACATATAACAAGGGAAAAAGAGAAGAGACATATATATATATATATATATATATATATATATATATATATATATATATATATATACACATATACATATATATATATATATATATATGCACACACATATAAACATGCGTACTTAAATATATATGTGTGTGTGTATGTATATATATATATATATATATTTACAAGGTAGTCATTGAGAGAAAGAGAGAAACAAAAACAGGGAGGGAGAAATAGAAAGAAATAAAAACAGAGAATATATAGAGAATGGGAAATAACAAGAGAGATAGAAACTGAAAGAAAGAGAAACAAACCCAGAAAAGAGAGGGAAAATAAATCTAGGAACAGAGAGCGTAAGAGAAAAAGAACAAATAAACAAAGTGGAGAATAGAAAGGGAGAAAGACAGCAAAAGGAACAGAGAGAGAGAGAGAGTGTGAGAGCAAGAAAGATAATGATTGAGAGTGAAAGATAGAGGGATACGAATAGACAAAGAAAGTGTGCAAGAGAAAGAGAGATAGAGAGGCAGAGAGAGATAGAGAGACAGCCAAAAACAGACGGGTTCATTCCCAGTGTAAGGATGGAACAGCTTCACTTTCCCTCCCCTACCAGACGATCTCAACACCTCACCACCATCAACAATAACAGTGACAACGCCAACAATACTTTAAGCCTGTTTCTACCATAACAACTAAGCGTTTCCCAAATCGAAGTCTTTTATCATTTCACATGTTGTTATTATTAGTCGTGGTATTATTCTTTATCGTTTTGTTTATTTATTTTCATGTGTTTCAGAGTTTTTGATTTATTAACTTATTTAATTTGTTTTTATTTTTACCTCTAATGCCGCGTATTGACAGACGAAATTGTCTCCCGAGTTAGTTGGATTTCGTTTCGTTTTGTTAACGTTTCGTTTCGTTGATGTGTTTGGTTGTTTGTGTGTGCACTTGTATGTACGTGTGTATATGTAGTTTATGCACATTTATTATATGTGCACATATGTTTGCATTTGTATATATATATGCGTGTGTGGATTACATGTGTAATGTGCAGATATGCATGTGCGTGTATATATATATATATATATATATATATATATATATATATATATGGACACGCACACACATACCAATATATGTGTGGGAAAGACTTTTCCACAAGCTTGCTCCCTCCCTCCCTCCTTTTCTCTTCCTTATCGAATCAAATGTCTTTTTTTTTCTTATTCTATGAAAGAACAATAATCCTTTCTCCTATAGGCACAAGGCCTGGAATTTGGAGGGGGTGGGATAAGTCGATTACATCGACCCCAGTAATCAACTGGCACTTAATTTATCTCCCTCGAAAGGATGCAAAGTGAAGTCAATCTCGAAATAAAAATAATAATTATTCCTTCTTATTAATGGGGTCTGGTCTGCTATCAACCACACCGAACGGCCATCATCATCATCATCATCATCATCATCACCACTAGAACCACCATCGTCATCATCACCAGCATCATCATTGACATCGTCATCACTATATCTTTCTGCGCTAAGCTTCTTAGCTTGGTATTCTTTTATGTTAATATTAGTAATGTTAGTATTATTACTATACCGGTATTAATACAATGGCGAAAGGTTTACATTTTATTATCGAATGGCTTAATATATTTAGCTAGATAGATGGATTAAGCCATACATGCATATATAATAAAATATGAAATAAGTACTCGGGGTTTTATGGATATGACTTAAAGCCGGTATCCTAGCATGGCCGCATACGTACACCTATAATGCTATGGCCAGAGAGAGAGAGGGAGGGAGAAAGAGAGAGACAGACAAATAGATAGATAGGTAGACATACAGGCAGATAGATAGATAGATAAACATGAAAGATCATATATCAAAGATCGGTGTCCGATATACAAATACATATATACACATACACACACGGACGCACGCCCACAATCATTCATTGAACCCGCCGCATTTCGTTCTTAAAGAAGCTTTTTGTGTTATTTATTTATTTAAGTTTGTGTTTCGTCCATATTCACCAAAGTCTAGAGAGAAAGTAAAATAGGTGAAACCGTCTGCTGGGGGTATTGAATTCTATAAAGATATCTTCTGAAGTACCCAGGTGGTTTTCATAAACATAAATAAATAGAAGGCATTTTGGGACGGCGCTTTTACCGTTTTTGTTGCCTTTTCTTTATGTAGCTAATGGCGATAGGTAGTGGTGGCGGTGGTGAGGATAGTGGTGATGATGATGATGGTCGCTAATTATTTTATCGACCCAAGAAGTATTTTTTATAAGTGGGAAGGTGTGGGGGTGGGGAGAAACAACCTCGGCGTAATTTGAATTCAGAACGCAAAGACAAGACTAATATACTGCAATATATCTTAATCAGTTATCTAGTGATGAAGTCGTTAATAATTTTTTTTTCTCAAATTTAGGTACCATGTCAGCAGTTTTGAAAGGAGTTTGTCCATTATATCGACCTCAATACTTGACTGGTACTTTATTTTATCGATCTCAGAAAGATGAAAGACAAAGCTGACTTCAACAGGATTTGAACTCAGAATGTAATAAGCAGGAAGAAATGTTGCAAGGACATTTTCCCCACATTCTAACGATTCTGCGCTCTTATAATAATTATTTCTAATTCAGAAATGAGGTCAGAAATTTTTTAGGGTAGGAGAAAAGGGGTATAGTCGATATCATCGAACCTAGTACATCACTGGTACTTTAATTTATCGACCTCGGAATTGCGGAAGGCCAAGTTGACTACGACACAATTTGAACTCAGTATACAGAGCCGGAACAAATACTACACACAAGGTATTTTGTCCGATGCTCAAACGATTCTCGCAAACCACCTTTTTATGTTTGTTTATTTTGTTGTTTTTCTTTAATCGAAAAAGAACAATTTACAAAAGTAAACATTAAAAAGGGGGTGAGAGGTGAAGAAAACGAAATGACACTACTTAAATATATAAAATACATAGGTATGCTCTCTCGATTAATCATCGTTCCGAAGTATAAAGCTTTCACATTTTGAGGTGAAAGGTGTGGTGGTCTCTTGAATCGACCCTTGATATTTGTTTAATCAAGATTAGCGCCAAAATCGATCCTTAGGGGGGTTTTTGATAGTTGAAATACGTTACTAATAACCAATAGATTGGGTGTGTCTTAGGTATTCGATAAAGAATGAAATAAAAGCAGACTTGGCTTACAATTTTATACAGACTAAAAGAATAAGAAAAAATATAAATAATCATTTTAAGTGAAATCTCTGCATTCCTTCACTTAAATAGCACAAAAGACTTGTGAGTATATTTTGTGGGCAATCACTTCTTAATACCTATTAATAACAGCCCAACGCGAGTTCACGATCAAATGACATATTCTGTTACTCCTTTATTCTTATATTTATTCTTTTATTTGTTTAGGGATATTGCACAGTGATCACACTGAGCACCATCATGTAGAGTATTTAGGAAGGTGATCGAATAGACACCACTGCACCCCCATGTCGCCTAGTTTTGATTTGAAGTCTGGTTCTTGTATAATTGGTCTCTTATTATGGATATCGAACCTCTAAGTCACGAAATCATAAGCAGAACAATACAGACAGCGGTTGACAAGCGATAAGACACAAACACACATATTCATATACATATCTTTTATCTCTTATTTGTTTCAGTCATTAGTACAAATCGACCCTAAGACTTTTTTAAAGCATCATACTTATTCTATTGGTCTTTTTTGCCGAACTGCTAGTTACGGAGACGTAAACACACCAGCACCGGTTGTCAAGCGGTGGTGGGGGAAGGAACTTTTGTCTATTCTTCAGTTAAAACAGTCTCCAGTTCTTGTAGAGATGATGGTGAAGGATATCGACTCCTTACTTGTTTTTCTAAAATGCACCATAAATGTTTAAAAATATTGAGATCTGGGTACTGTGGTAGCCAGATAAGATGTTCAACTTCTCTAGAATATTCCTCGTGCCATTCAGTAACAACTTTAGCTGTGTGAATTGGTGCATTATCATCCTGAAAGATTGCGTTTCTCTCCGGAAACAGTTCCGCAACCATAGGTTGAATTTGATCAGATAAAATGCTTAAATAGTTTTCACTATTAATTCTGCCATGAAGGGAAACCATTGGGCCGGCAGATTTCCAAGATATAGCCCACCCCCCAGATCATCTCAGATCTTCCTCCATGTTTAACAGTTGGAAGAAGGCAGTCTGGGTCAAATGCTTCTTTTGGCTTGTCTCCACGCGTATACTCGGCCGGTGGTCGGAAATAAGGTAAAGGATGACTTGTCCGAGAAAATAACTTTCTTCCACTGTTCTAGGGACCAAGTCTGTAGGTTTTTACTCCACTCTAAACGTTTTGCAACGTTTGTTTTTGAAAGTAGTGGTTTTCTGATTGCAGCCCATCCATGAAATCCGGCTATGTGCAGCTCCCGGCGAACAGTTTTTGTGCAAACTGGGTTCTCGAGGTGGTCATTAAGCTCTGTAGTAATTTTGGGAGCTGTACTTTTGTGATCCTTTCTAACAATTCGCGTAAGAGTCCGACGGTCCGTATCTGAAAGTTTTGGTTTTCTTTCAGAGTTTTGTTTCGACGAGGAGGTTTTTCCCTCTTTCTCAAAGGCTGTCATTACTTTTGAGACAGTACTTCTTGATACACCAAACATTTCGGCTGTTTTCGTTACGCTAGCACCTGCCATACAAACACCAAGAATTTGACCTCTTTGAAACTCCGATAGATCTGTCATTTACTTAATTACGTTTTTCTGATGATATCTGCAAAGAAACAGCAAATTTAGCAAAATACATTTAGCAACACTAATAATAAATCAAAAGACATAAAAATAAACAAGCTTTTGACGGCTTTATAGATATTTCAAAATTATGATGCTATGACGCTAGGTGTGTCCATTATTTTGTCCAACCCTTGTATACACACACACACACACACACACACACACACACACACACACACACACGCACACACACACACACACACACACACATACATATATATATATATATATATATATATATATATATATATATATATATATATATATATAGATAGATAGATAGATAGATATACTAGCAGTATAGTCCGGCGCTGCCTGGGATTAAGCTAGGATTATTAAGTGATCAAATGCTTTATTTCAAACCAAAATAAGTAACATGGACATCAGATTTGAGCGAAATCCGTTGAAATTGGTTTGGCTGAAAATGGTTTGCTGGCAATTTGATTGGGAAATCCCATAAGGAATCAGTTTATTGGTTATTTCCACTCATTGACTGTTTTTTTTTAAATGTTGCATTAGAGATCTGCATAGGAGAAGGTTGATTTGAAGGTTTGCATTGGGGATCTAGATTGGAGTAACTTAGGAAAACTTACCAACAGCCTTAACCAAAAAATAAGGGGTCTGTCCTTTTTAGGTTAACTCTAACCCTAACCCTAAACCCTAACCCTAACCCTGACCCTAAAACCGTAACCCTAACACCAACCCTAATCCTAACCCTAACACTAACCCTAACACTAACCTTAACCCTAACCCTAATCCTAACCGTAACACCCTAGTGGAAATCGTGCGGGTGTTAATCTGAAAAATTACCAAACCCTTTTTGTGGTCCGAAAAATGGGTTGCGGTGGGGGTGACTGACAAATTGTTACATACCTTTTTGTTTCATAGTTGTTGTGAAATATAAACAAAACTCTTTCGCTCCCAAAGTAGTATATGTGCGTGTGTGTGGGAGTGAGAGGGGGAAAAGATGAACGATTTAAAATAAATAAATGGTTTAAAATAAATATGTTTTAATTGTTGTGTGAGAAAGTATATATAATCTCATTATAGAATATTATGTCTTTCAAAAACATCCTATATTTGAAACTGTATCTCATGTTTAAGAAAAAAAAAAAGTATTTTACCATTTACACGTACTCTGTCTTCCTTACCTACATTTTCCTTCGTTAGACGCTTTCTGTCTCCCTCTCCCACTTTTTCGTTCCTTTTTTTTTTTTTTGTTAGACGCTGGCAAACAAACTCTGACTTGGTTACAGAAATTTTCTTTACTTAGACGCTTTCTGTCTCCCTTTCCCACTTTTTGTTTCTTTTTTTTTGCTAGACGCTAGCAAACACTCTGTATCTCTCCCTGTCACAAACACACTATTTCTCTCTCTCTCTCTCTCTCTCTCCCCCTCTCTCTCTCCTTCACGCGCGTACGCACAGATTTGACTTCGCCATGTCAACAAACTTCAAAATTGGTAAAAGTTTATCGATTTTTACAGCTATACGCAGGTGCCTCTGAGAGAAAAAGTTGACGAAAATACAGATAGGGTCATGACGAATCTCCTCCTAAAATTGGAGCAACATGCGTGCTAATTTGTGGACGTGCATAAAGTACATTCACGTACACACACACACACACACACACACACACACACACACACACACATCTTGTCATATATATACGGATATATATATATATATATATATATATATATATATATATATATATATATTCAAATGAATGAGAAGCAGCACCAGATATATAAACAAAATTTAGCACACATACACAAGGGGTGTGTTAGTTCTTGGGTTGGCAGCATTTTTTTTAGGCCTAAGAGAATATATTCTCAATGCACCTGGATTTAAAACACCTGAAGGTAAGTCATAGGCAAGCGAGAAAACAAACATCAATGTTTCATCATCATTGCGACTTTGCAGTTCCATGTACCGAACAAGGCCTGCTGCAAGCTATATCGCCAACTATGACTATATGGCAGTGCTCTGTAAGCTTTTTCCACTGGTGGTGCACTCATATTCTTTTCAAAATTTGGCGGCACACCTGAACTAAAATTATAGCTAAAAGTATAATTATATTCAGGTTACACTGCAGCACACCTAGCATCATCTTGTGGCACACCAGTGAGCCTCAACATGTATTTCATTACAGTATGCAATCATATGGACGCAATTAACATTGAATAAGACAAGCTTCTGTCATTAGGGTATAGAAGGTCTTGCTTTTCAAATCTTAATGCAGAGAAGTTCAAAGATGGCTGCATATTGTAATGAACTACATCTACCAACATTATTATAGATCTCCAAGCACCTAGAAACAGCTGTTGGACTTATAACACCTTTATTCCATCCCTTTAATTTGCTGTCATTTATACTCTGTGTAAGTTGGACCTATTAATATAAATATCTATATATTTATACTTAAAATTTCATCAACTGTACATCTCCGCCTTTTGCTTTCTCCTGTTTTGCATGTATACATATGTAACAGTATGATGTTGATGAAGACAAAAGAAGAACAGTGATCAAAGTCGATGTTGACTCCAATTTTTTTATTTACCATTACTTAATATAATGCCATGCTTCGACAGGCTAGCGTGTATAATATATTTCATAAAGCATGCGAGGTAAAGAGGGATATCGTAGATTTTCCTTGTATAGTTTGTATTTGTATTCTCATCATTGTGTAGTAGTAAACCACAGATAGAGATAGGGTAATGTTGTGGAGAAAAGAAAGTGAGAGTGGTGAGACGAAACAACTGCTTCGTTGGTGAGTTACCATAGTTGTCTCTCTGTGCCTTTTCTTTCAGGAACAGTGTTTCGTTTAGCCAGACTCGGTTCTCACTAACTGACTTTGGCTTACAGAGTTCTTGTATTTGTAACTATACAAAACTAGTTAGGAGAGACATAATGTTGAGAACAATAGATTTTGTTGGGGGTCTGTTATCCCAATCCAACTTTTGGTGATAAGAGGTCAAAAGGGTTAAGTGGTAAAGACGTAAATCGGCTTGGCAAACTCATATGGTTAATGTAACTGCTGTCACTATTGTTTCTCTGCAAGAAAAGTGCTGTTGCAATATTATGGGAAATTTGCCGATTCAGGTTCGAATCCACTCTATGCCTAAATGAAGTCACTACTAATATATACACATTTTGTATTTCATCCCAAACTATTATATCTAATTTATTTAATACTACCAATATTTGTTGTTGATCGGGTAATTACTTTTACTGTTTCTTGGGCCAAGAAGCTACAAAAATGGGTATATCTTATAGAAGAATAACTTTATGAAATCCAGTTGACTGCAGTGGCACTGAAGAGGCTGCAGGTCAAGCGGAACATCACTGTTCATTTAGAAAAAGCATTGTACATTGTCGTGCGTTTGTTTGGTGTTCGTTTTTTGACAGTCTTTTCTTTTTAGTAGACATTTTTGGGGGATTAGGAATATCAGTAAGTAATAGTGAAATGAAATTACAAATGCTGTGTCCTGTCTATGTTAGTGCTGAAATTCTAAAGCTATATTACAAGAACGGAAGGCAAAGCAAGAGTAAGTAATAGTCCAATGAAATTACAAATGCTGTGTCCTGTCAGTCAGATTTAGGTTAACTCGTCATGTATGTGTGTTTTATATAAGAGAAAAACATGTAACAATTGAAGTAGAAAAAAGATGGATTTCATATATCAATTTCTGTTTGTTCTTCAAGTTGCAATCCAGCGACTTTTAGTGTTTGGCCCTGACTTTTATTAATGCTCACGGCAAAATCTGAACGGGAGATGGTATAACTGGTATGCGAGGAATGAAGATGGTGTCACTTTTACCACAACCAGTGAGAATATTTGCCTCAACGCAGTTCGTCATAGGTTTGTGCACAATTAGTGTTGACTCCCTTGAACCATTTACTTTCACTTCATGGGACAAACAGACAGAATCTCTCTTTTGTATTTATAGATATTTAATGTGTCTAATTTGTTTATCTGCATAATTACCTTTATACCCACTCAACTTGATCCGTCTTATAGCCTTTCTTTACCTTGCAGAATCGATTCCCTGTAAACGCATCAGAATCTAAGTTTGAATCTTTTGAGCACTACTGTCATCTGTACAGAGAATCTCCAGATCTCATTTGTGGACTATATGTGTGTGTGTATATATATATATATATATATATATATATATATATATATATATATATATATATATATATACTACAGGCTTCTTTTAATTTCCATCTACCAAATCCATACACAAGGTGTGGTAAGAAGCTGGCTTCCCAACCACATGGTTCCAGGTTCAGTCCCACTGTATGGCATCATAGACAAATGTCTTCTACAATAGACTCAGGCCAACCAAAGTCTTGTGAGTAGATTTGGTAGACAGAAATTGAAACAAGCCTGTCATGTGTGTGTGTGTGTGCATGCATGTCTTTGTGTTTGTCCCCCATCACCTCTTGACAACCAGTGTTGGTGTGTTTATATCACCATAACTTTGCAAACAAATAGAATAAACACTAAGCTTTAAAAAAATAATAAGCCCTGGGGTCAATTTGTTTGACTAAAAACCCCTTCAAGGTGGTGCTCCAGCATGGCCACAGTCAAATGACTGAAATAAGTAGATGAAAGATATATGTGTGTGTGTGTATATATATATATATATATATATATATATATATATATATATATATATATATATATATATATATATATATATATATATATATATATATACATATATATCTTTTATAAAAGATATAAGATATATATATCTCTATTTTTTTTTGTCTGGGGAGAGGCATTGTGCCTTAGCATAACACACTCACTGGTTCAATTTCCACTCATTTATTTATTTATTTATTTATTTATTTATCCCAGTGTTGCAAATGCAGCAACAAAAAAAGCTTTCTGGAATAAATAAATAAATGAGTGAAAAATTGAACTATTGAGTGTGCTATATTAAGGCACAATGACTCTCCCCAGACATAACAAAATTTATTTCAACACATGAATTCACATAAGGAATTTTGCAGATCTGATACAAAAATGAAGTGTGTGTGTGTGTGTGTATGCACACTGGCATTACCCATCCATTGGAACATACTAGCTTCACTTCTTTCAAGCCTTCACATATCCTCAGGTAGTCACAAACCATGTCTCACTGCCATGTAGCATAGCTGTTCATACACTGACATCATACAATCTACCTTTCCCTCTGAGGAAAAGACCCTTCATTACTAACAGATGAAGTAGCTCTCTAATCTTTGCCCAGCCTATTCTTATTCTAGCAGCTATGCTTTTAGAACAACCTCCCCCTCTACTAACTTGGTCACCTAAGTAACAGAAACTGTTTACTACTTCTAAGGATCCCCTCTGACATTTGAGGGGGGTCCATTTTTTTGTACATTCCTGGTGTTTAATGTACCTGCACATCTGCCACATGTAAAAACTGCTTTCTCCATTAATCTTCCAGTGATACTGCTGCACCTCTTATGTGTCCATAGCTTGCACTGGATGCACCTTCTAGATACTGTGAGAAAATTTATTACATATAAGACACAAGTATACATAACCCTGTCAATTCCTCCAGTAATAATACACACTGCACACCAACACAATGTTATGGTATGTGAACTGACTCAGATTGAGAATACCAGCCAGGAAGAATTGGTCAAGGCAATAAAACTCATAGACACACACGACACAATAATTTTACTGCTCATAACACAATAGATTGTTCCAGTCTTGTACAACACAAGAATAAATAAGCTAAACAACAAATATAGGAACCATGATGTCCTCTGGCACAACCCAATCTTTGGTCCACATATTTCAACCAAGACCACTAGGAAATTTTTGCTGCTTTAGACAAATGATTCCCTAAATCTAACTGATATCTTATGCTAATTCTATTAATTTAGAGCAGCATATGGAAAATGAAGTCAGAACTGACATATATACAATTAAATATAAATGATCATGCAGAGAGAAATCAAAATGCCCATTGATGAAACTCTGTATGAGTGCAATTCTTATATATAAATGTACCATGCACACAAGGGGAGGGCTGTATGTTTACATTGGAACAACGACTGATTCATTCAATAATCATTATCGCAACCATGTCTCCAGCTTCAAGAAAATCAATAAGAGTCATTCAACATCTTTGGTCAATTTTGTGTGGCAACTTAAGGAAGATAAAATTAAATATAACATAACTTGGTCCATAGTTAGGCATGCTAAACCATATAATATCTTTTCCATGAGATGCCGACTCTACTCCAAGGAATCCTTGTTTATCCTGTAGATCGATGAGAAGATCAGGAATAGAATTTCTGAAAGACTTCCAAGATGTCTACATGCATATAAATGCACTTTCGCACAATGCAGTGGGAATGACTTTGAGTAACTGTTAGCATAATCCACCTTAAAGTATGGATAAATTAAATTTGGCTTCAACCTCCACATTCTTATAAACACCGGGTAGCTATTTAACTCACTATGTGAACGTATGTGCACCAACCCACACATGTATGTATGCTTACATCTTTGCAACTCTTTGTATGAGCGAGTGCATGTGCATTATACAAGCTATGTGAGAGCATTTATACATCCATATCCATTAACAGTTCTATGAGGTCTGATCAATAAGTATCCAGACTGTTGCCAGTAATGAAGCTAAAGCACACAGAGTAAAGCCACATGGCACAGATTGACCTTGAACTCTGTTGTGCATGTGCACTAAATTTTAATGTTCTAGCTCACTTCTGCTGTTTACAGCAGTGCTTGGAAGGATGGTGTGTAGCATGTGATTGTCGCATTGACCATGACAGAGAAAGTTGTCATGGCGATACTTGCTCACAGGCTTACACAAAGTTGCAAGAAAGTGTATAGAGTAGAGTGTATGAGCCGCACACGAATGTTCTGGGAGACACACAACCAGAAGAACTGAGAAAAACATTGCAGCTGTAAGGGGAAATTATCAAATCACCATCTGTGAGTTATCAGAGGATGTGCAGATTAGTTACAGTTCAGTTCAGTTCATTATCACTAAAGATTTGGGTATGAGACGTGTGTCTGACGAGTTTGTGTCAAAACTGCTTTCAGCTGACCAAAACGACACTCGGGTTTCAGTTGCACAAGATCTTGATTGTGTTGAGAACAATGAAAACCTTTTGTAAACTTTGCATAGGCCTTTGAGCAGGTCTCGCCAAGTTTGGCAAAATTTGATGCAGATTCTCTGCTCAACTTTCTCTGTTATGATTAATGCGATGATCACATGCTACACACTTTCCTTCCAAGCACTGCTGTAAACAGGGAAAGTGAGCTAGAACGTTAAAACTTAGTGCACATACACAGCAGAGTTCAAGGTCAATCTGAGCCAAGTGACTTCATTCTGTGTGTTTTAGCTTCATTACTATGGCAACAGTCTGGATACTTATTGATCATTTTACATATTTAATGCATTTTTTGCAGTATTGCATACTCTTTTTTACTCTTTTACTTATTTCAGTCATTTGACTGTGGCCATGCTGGAGCACTGCCTTTTTTAGTCGAGCTAATCGACTCCAGGACTTATTCTTTATAAGCCTAGTACTTATTCTATCAGTCTCTTTTACCGAACCGCTAAGTTACGGGGACATAAACACACCAGCATCGGTTGTCAAGTGATGTTGGGGGGACAAACACAGACACATACACATACACACACACACACACACACACACACACACATACACACACACACACACACACACACACACACACACACACACACATATATACATATATATGACGGGCTTCTTTCAGTTTCTGTCTATCAAATCCACTCACAAGGCTTTGGTCAGCCCAAGGCCATAGTCGAAGACACTTGCCCAAGGTGCCACGCAGTGGAACTGAACCCGGAACCATGTGGATCGTAAGCATGCTACTTACCACACAGCCACTCCTACGCATGTTGGTTTCTTTTTTGCATCTGTTATTTAATTATTGATCCTCTATATAAATGATGCTATATTCTTTAAACTATTGCTTTTCTTCACAAGAACTGAGAAGATACATTGCAGAACTGTTATTTTAATGAATTGTATCTGTTTATCACCTGAAGGGACACATCTGCACCTTCAGAATCTCTTGAGCCAGTTGTTAAGTATCCCACCCATGAGAGATCGATGCAAGATGTGTCAAATCAATTGTATTGATTAATAAAAACTTTTGCATCATCCATCTTTCATCTCTCATTCAGCAGATAATAATGATGACTGCGAAAGTGACCGTCCTTTATCAGTAAGCTACCATTTGTTTTATTATTCATATAAACCATTCATTTGATTATCTACTATCAAATAATAATACAGGGTGCGATGGGTAAATTGTCACCATTTTATACCTTTAATTTCATGCATGTGCATTGTTTGTTTTTGATTTTTTCGACTACACAGAATAGTAGGGTCAGTTGGGCACTGTCTGTGAGAAAAACAGCACCATGACACAATTCACTCTGCGAGAAATTTGGAAATGACATGCTGTACTGCTTAGCATTCCAATACAAACAGATAATGAACACACAGAACAACCATTGGCTTGCTGTGTCCCCAAAACTGAGAGTGATAAGTATCAAACATCCTGTCAATATCATGGTATTTGGAATGATCACTAGTGATGATGATGTTATACCTTCATTCATCTTCCCACATGGCTTCAGAATCAACATGGAGGCTTACATCAGGTGCCTGGAGGAGGTAGGTCTGCCCTGGGTCAAGAGGGTGGCTGCTGGAAGACTTTATGTCTGGCAACACGACTCTGCACCATGTCACACATGCAAGAAATCCCAGTCATGGTTGTCAGATAATTTCTGCAACTACATCACCCCTAACATCTGGCCACCTAGCTCCCCAGACTGCAACCCCCTTGACTATTATGTGCGGGGTGCAGTTGAGCAAGAGATCAACAAAACTCTTTGTAACACCAAAGATGAACTGAAGGCAAGGATTATGGTAGCATTCACCAACTTAAACAAGGAGACCATCCAGGAGAGTTGCAGGAGATTCCGAAGTCGTCTAATCAGCCTGAAATGCTGGGGAATTAAAACAATGGATTGAAATAAAAAGTTTTAGCAAATCAAGACAATTTCCATTGAAATGCAGAATTAGGAAATGCTTAATAAATTACCATTAATAAGATGTCTGTTGAATGCCATGAAACATTTTTCGTCAAATTTCGGCATTTTTTGTTAGATTGATGTCACTATGGTGAGTACGGAAAATGCTGAAATTTTAAGATTTTTGAAAAATTGATGCTGATTGAAAATCGATTTTTTAAAAATTTGAAGTATGTGAGTGACCGCATAGGCATAAGCCCCACACACGTGTCAAGTTTCATCAAGGTCTGTTGGATTGTCTCAGAGGAGTTAAAGTAACAAATTCACAAGCACACAAACTTGCCATTTATTAATATAAACTGATAATGATGACTGTAATCAGACATGGACATGAGGGGATAATGACAAAATTTGTAATGTGTGTGTGTGTGTGTGTGTGTGTGCGCGTGTGTGTGTGTGTGTGTGTGCGCGCGTGTGTGTGTGTGTGCACATGTGTGCATATGTGTGCTGACAGATTCAGTGCTTATTTATTCTTTTCTGCTCTAGGCACAAGGCCTGAAATTTTTTGTGGAGGTGGGGGCCAGTCGATTAGATCGACCTGAGTATTCAACTGGTACTTAATTTATCGACCCTGAGAGGATAAAACGCAAAGTCGACCTCGGTAGAATTTGAACTCAGAACATAAAGACAGACGAAATGCTGCTAAGTATTTCGCCTGGCATGCTAACATATCTGCTAGCTCACTGCCTTCCATTGCTTATTTATTACAATAAATTTAGTCTCATATAAAAGCATCCAGAATAATTTTGAATATCTTTGTATACGCTGAGACTTTTGGCGATTTGTTTACTGAGACTTTGGTGATTTGCTGTGCCCGAGAAGGCACATCAAACTAAGTGAAGTTGTGGTTGTGGCCAGTGCCAATGACAAGTGAAAGCTACCTGTGTCAGTGACACATGTGAGGCATCCATACCAGTGATATGTAAAAGTCACCTGTGCTGGTGGCATAAAAAGCAACCATGTAGTGGGCACCTGTGCCAGTAACATGTTAAAGGCAGCCATGCTAGTGACACATAAAAGCCACTTAGCACACTCTGTGGAGTGGTTAGCATTAGGAAAGGCATCCAACGGTAGAAACCAAGCCAAAACAGACTGGAGCCTAGTGCAGCTGTCCAGCTTATCAGTTCCAGTCAAATCGTCTAACACTTGCCATCATGGAAGACTGATGTTAAATGATGATGAGGATGATGATGACACCATGTAATCATAGAATTTATGTAATTAGAGAAATTAGGAATATTTTGAATTTTTTTGAAACATAATTTAGCTAACCAAATGATTAATGGAATAGATATGCCTTGAGTAATTCCTAACATCTGTTTATATTCAACTGTTTATTTAGGTGAAGGCAAGGCCTTTTGGTAAGAAGCTTACTTCCCAACTACATGGTTTCAGGTTCAGCCCCACTGCTTAGCACCTCGGAAAAGCGTTTTCTACTATAGCTCCAGGCCAACCAAACCCTTGTGAGTGGATTCAATAGCTAGAAACTAAAAGAAACCTGTCCTGTATATATACAAACGTGTGTGTGTGTGTGTCTTTATGTTTGTGTTTGTCTGACACCACCACTTGACAACTGGTGTTCATTTGTTTATGTCCCTATAACTTAGTAATTTAGCAAAAAGAGTTTGATGAAATAAGTATCAGGTTTAAAAAAAAGCAATGAGTACTGGGGTCAACTTGTTCAACTAAACCTTCCAGGTAGTCCTGTGACAGAAACAAGCAAAAGATAACAGATATAAAAGTCTGTGTATGAATATTCAATTGACACAATGCAACATCCCACATAATATCGGTTTCAAATTTTGGCCCAAGGCCAGCAATTTTGGGTGTCAATTGCATTGACCCCAGTGCTCCACTGGTACTTATTCTATTGAGCCCAAAAGGATGAATGGCAAAGTCCACCCTGGCAGTGTCTGAACTCAGAACATAAAGACAGACAAAACGCTGCTAAGTATTTTGTCTGGCATGTTAACAATTCTACCAGCTGGCCCCCTTCATCCCACATGATATTGATTGCTTTCGTATCTGTGAAAATGTAGGCATCAAATCAGCAGTGAGAGGAACAGAAGGAGGAAGGTATCCACAAACTGGAGTCTTGGCCTGGGTGCATGCAACAGAGTGGACTTCACTAAAAGAACTGAAGGTGCCAGGTGATGTGAAACTGGATGTCAGTTAACCCTTTTGATACTAACCCACCCAAGACTGCCCCTGGTTCTAAGATATAAACTTCATGTTTTAAACTGATCTAAATTAAAATCTCCCATCAAAATTCCCTGTCAATTTATGTTCCAAAGACCAGCATAAAAATGTTTTCTCCTTTAGTTGTTGAGTTCACCATACAATGCCAACAACCGTTTGTTGTATCAACATATTTAGATACAGAAAATATCATTCAAATTAATATATCTGAAAATACATGTTAACACAACATTTTCAAAGTGATCCAAAATTAGTTAAATTCAAAGTGAACTAAGAAAATATCTCGAGTACATGAACACATAACAATATTCCAAAAGTTCATCTTTGAAATCAGCCAATAGTAAGTTATAAGATGGAATTCTTCAGGACATAAATATTTGTTTAATACTATTTAGATCATTATTAAATTGACCATCACAATCATTCTTCTTGTCGAAGTAGTATGCACACCAACTCATACAATGAATAAGTGAGTTGGTCTCATCAATAAGATTTTTCATATATTCGTTCCTAATGCTTTATTGGTATCTTCCTGGATAGTTTAATCCCTTTTTTTTCTGCTTATTATATACTCTATTATTCTTTTCATTTAGGAGTACTTATGATGGATTATCCTTGAAGTGGAGAAAGTTTTTATGGACACATTTTTAAAGGACAAATCTTTACCACCTAAGAAAGAATATATGAGAAATCACCTCGGGCAAGTATCCTCTACTATAGCTCCAGGTGGGCCAAAGCCTTGTGAGTGAATCTGTTGGATGGAAACCGAAAAAAGCCCATCATATATATATATATATATATATATATATATATATATATATATGTGTGTGTGTGTGTGTGTGTGTGTGTGTATTTTTATGTGCATGTCTTTGCATCAATGTTTGTCCCCCACCACTGCTTTATAACTGGTGTTGGTGTTTTTATATCCCTGTAAATTAGCGGTTCAGCAACAGAGACCAATAGACTAAGTACCAGGCTTAAAAATGAAATAGTACTGGGGTTGACCATCTGACTAAAAATTCTTCAGGGCAGTGCTCTAGCATGGCTGCAGTCTAATGACTGAAGTAAAAGATAGCCAGAAAAAGATGATGTGTAAAGAAAACCTTGGCTGAGTATGAACTCAGAATGCAAAGAAATGAATTGTAATACTAATAGTACAAAGTAGGTTATCTGATGTTCTAATAGTTCTACCAATTTTCTACCATATACTGCAAGAAATTTGACCTTTCTGATTAGGTGTCACTGGTCATGGAACACAAAGAAAGTAACATAGTGGGAAAAATTTTGGCTAGACACGGGATTAGCTAGTTGAACTTCCATGGGAAGAAGAGGAGATGTGGTGGTGGTGGTGGTAGCAGTGACAGCAGTGGTGGAGGAAGAAGGAAAAGGTGGTATGATGGCAGAAATGGAGGAGAAGAAGGAAGAGAAAAAGAAGAAAAAGAAGAAGAGGAGAAGGAGTAAGAACTTTGAATAGAATTATCTCCATTTTCCTAAGACTGGAACAACTCTGTTTTGCGATGAGATCCTAAAACATTGTGTTAGCAATTATTCTGTCAATAAGCTAAGGTGAATGGAACTTTCTTCTGCTTGTTCTTAAATTAATACGTTTCTGGATGGTAAATATAGTAGAAACTGATGCTTTTGCTCAGGAATTTTTTGTTAAGGAATTTTTCTTGAACTAAAAATAGTACATAGTGATATGTTTTTGTTTTGTTTTGTTTTGTTGTGTTTGTTAACCTTTTTTTTAGGAATAATTAAAGTAGTTTTTTTTTCCTTTTAGACATTTTATCAGTGTGAAGGTCAGTAGTGAGTTTGTGTATTTTGGCACTTGAAAATCTTTAATTATAGAGGGAACATGTGGTAGGGGTAAACTCACGAAGATGTGGGACAAAGTGGTGAGAAAGGATCTACAAACGTTGGGACTCACAGAAGGGATGACAAGGGACCAAGACTCCTGGCAGTTTTCTGTGCTTCAAAAGAAACAGCTGTAAGACTTTGAATTTTTTCCAATAATAATATTGTATATGGCTTGAGATGTTTGCCTTGCCTTAATGTTTGTTGTCCTCTTTAACAATTACATATCTGCTGCATCAGAAATCTGCAAAGGCCCCATAACTACCATCTCAGCTATAACCTTGGAGCCCTAGTAATCCGTTACAGCACTTACCTAGTGTACCTAATCGTTTAGATCACCTGTGAACTAAACTCCCATACTTTGTGTGTGTGTATATATATATATATATAAAGGTTGTTGTAGGGAATAATGAAAGGGTATTTCCAGTGAAGCATCCTACCTGAGCCCTAGGCTACCAACAATGTCAGATTCCAGACAATATCGAAATTCTTCAGGTGTAGAAAATCCTGGTTTTACGACAGTAAAACTGGTGTTGTAAGCAGAGTGGGTATAGAAACAATTCTAACTAATCATTAAAAATGTGTTAAAGCATTTCTTTATGTTATTATTTGGATAATGTGTGTGTGTGTGAGAGAGAGAGAGAGAGAACAAGTGCCTTCCTGTTTTTGTCATATCTGTGTGGTTAACGTCAGTTCATTTAGTCTCATCATCTCATATAAAATTCACTAGAGGGCAGTATCCCCCTCTCCACCGTTATCCTCATTTTACTTACTGAGTACTCGGAGAAGTTGATGATGGCTTGATCTGAGAAGAAAAGTTCAGCCTCTTCAGACCTTTTGACCGTAAATCACATAACTTTCTTCTCAACAGCCATGAAAAAGAGTAAAACTCACCCCGACTCCTTGCTAAAAGGAAAGCAGTGTGGCATGACTGCAAACCAGCAAACTGGAATCAATAAAAGACTTCTTTTTGCTTTGGAAAACAATAGAATCAAGCAATGATTCTACTACCATTTTTCTCTTTGTCTGTTGATATATATTTTTGGATCTAACATAAAAGCAACCAATTTCTAGACTTTTATGCATACAGATTAAGCATGCAACCTCACAATCTGACCTTTTCCCTGTTGAATTAATTTACATCAAACATTAATTCTGAATTGAATGAACCAAGAGGACACAGCTCTTAATTTTCTTATTTTTCTTTTTTCTCATTCTACTTTTTTCTTTTACCTGTCTCTCATCCTTTCTCCTGTTTTCTCAAAGACCAGCATCCTTTCTCATTTTTTTCAAACACCATTGTCCTTTCATGTTTTTTTTTTCAAAGACCAGCCATGTTCTACATTTGAGTCTGGAAGATTGCTTGGAAACACTCAGCATGCTATACAAGCTTGACAGATTATTGTATTTTCACACATGAAACTAAAAGTAGCTTGAATTTCAATCCTCTTCATATTAAATGCTATTTATCCCTCATTGGGTGGAATACTTTTTTTTTTTGATTCTGCCAATAGCTTTCCATGATGTATTTACATTAAGTATGATACATAGATGACAATTTTAATTTAATACTGCTTCTTTGGCACATACTGTCAACTGGTCAGTTAATTGCAACATCTATGACTTTTTCACTGTTTTCCTTTGTCATTGAAGTTAGATTTTGTCTTAGTATACAGTTGCCAATGGATACTTGCTACTGACAAAACCCCAAAAAGCAGAAATATGTGCTTAGCTATTCCACCAATGCTGCTGAACAATTTTCATCTGCTCCTGATATATTTGTGCTATTAAACACATATATTCATAAAAGATATTATCTCTGGACAAATACCATAGTTATTTTAGCTTCTCATGTCAAAGTAGCAGCAGTTACTCTTGCTTAGACAACATCACTTCTAACAGCAAAGTTAAAACAGATGCAAGCACACACCTACACAACCTCTAACCCACAACCCAACATGTAACTCTTGAACCCCACCAACTATCCACTAAGAGGATCCTGCCTCTCAAGGGCTGTGATTTATAGAGTCACCCTCAGAATTTCAGACCTAGAATTCAGTAGAGATAGCAGGAATTCACTCCAGCTTGCAATATATAGAAAACCAAGTAACAATCAGTCACTGATCTTGCAACAAGCAAAAGTTAGTTAGAAAATCTCTATTAGATATGAAAGTAGTAACTATACTGAGAAGTAATGTTCATTACCACATCAATATGGCTGTTTGACATTACTACACCGGTATCTGCCACAACTCTGATTTTCCTCAGCTTGACGTGTCTTCTTCTCAAGCATGACATAATGCCAAAGGTCTCAGGCATTGCTTCCGTGAGGCCCAACATTCGAAAGGAACTCAGCTACTTTGCCTCCATGAGGCCCAATGCTCAAAAGGTGTTCTTTACATGCCACCTGCATGGGTGAACTTGGCTTGATGGGTTCTCTCAAGCACAGCACATTACCAAAGGTCTCAGTCACTAGTCATTGCTTCTGTGAGGCTCAAAGTTTGAAGGTCATGAACAACAAATGTGGGTTCAGTAAAATATATATATTATTGTTCACGTAACATTTATATATAGGTTATGTGAATGATAATATTTTGAAAACAAAAGTGTTTAAAATTTAATTTCATATATATATATTTGTGTGTGTGTGTGTGTGAAACTGATAAAGTAAATACAGTTTATGATAAAAATTTGCAGTTTTATTTTCATTATATCAGCATCTTTAGAGCAAAATATCTGAATACTGTTCGGCTGCTTTAACATCTATGTTTGTCGTCCACTCTCACTCCGTTTGTTGTTCTACTCTTCTTTCCTTAGTATGACCAATGGGATACACATTGCATTTTGTTAAATGTAAGACATATGCATGTATAAACATGCAGGTACAGAGACACACACTCATACATACCCCCCCCCCAAACACACACACACATACAACCCCCCCCCCCCCAAAAAAAAACACACACATATGCATATAGAGAAAATATAGAGAGATAAATAAATGAATAAAAGTAGGGGAATCAGGAGTCCATATTTCCATTCCCACATTCTTGCATAGATGCATGTAAAATATATGAAAAAGCGGAAATATACATAAATGGAAATGTTTGAGAATATATATTATATGTATGTATGTATGTATGTATGTATGTATGCATGTATGTATGTATGTGTGTATGTATGGGTATGTATATGTATATGTATATATATCTGTCTATGTGCATGTGTGTATATGTGTGTGTGTGTGGGGGGGGGGTCCATACATACATATATACATATGTCCCAGTGTCTGTGCATCTCTGTGTATGTCTGCAAGTTTTGTTTTGCATGTGTGTCTTTCTGTATCTGCAGTTACCTCAGAGTGTGTCCGTACATATATATATACAGGGGTTGGACAAAATAATGGAAACACCTTAAAATTTCAAACAAATTTATTTTAATATGGGGTAGGACCGCCTTTGGCAGTAATTGCAGCTTGAATTCTATTAGGTATGGACTTGTACAAAGTTTGAATTGTTTCCAAAGGAATTTTTGTCCATTCTTCAGCTAAAACAGTCTACAGTTCTTGTAGTGATGATGGTGGAAGATATTGACTCCTTACTTGTTTTTCTAAAATACACCATAAATGTTCAATAATATTGAGATCTGGGGACTGTGGTGGCCAGATAAGATGTTCAACTTTACTAGAATGTTCCTCGTGCCATTCAGTAACAACTTTAGCTGTGTGAATTGGTGCATTATCATCCTGAAAGATTGCATTTACCTCCAGAAACAGCTCCACAACATTAGGATGAATTTGATCAGATAAAATGCTTAAATAGTCTTCAATATTAATTCTACCATGAAGGGAAACCATTGGGCTGGCAGATTTCCATGATGTAGTCCCCCAGATCATCTCAGATCCTCCTCCATGTTGGTTGGAAATAAGGTAAAGGATGACTTGTCCGAGAAAATGACATTCTTCCACTGCTCTAGGGACCAATTCTGTAGGTTTTTACTCCACTCTAAACGCTTTGCAAAGTTTGTTTTGAAAGTAGTGGTTTTCTGATTGTAGCCCTCCCCTGAAATCCGGCTTTGTGCAGCTCCCAGTGAATAGTTTTTATGAAAACTGGGTTCTCAAAGGCTGTCATTACTTTCGAGACAGTACTTCTTGATACACCAAACATTTCGACTGTTTTCATTACACTAGCACCTACTATACGAGCACCAACAATTTGACTTCTTTGAAAGTCTGATAGATCTGTCATTTTAATGAATTTTAATTACCTTTTTCTGATGGTATCTGAAAAGAAACAGCAGTTTTAGCAAAACATATTAAGCAACACTAAGAATAAATCAAAAACATAAAAATAAACAAGCTGGTTTTATGGCTATTTCAAGATTATGATGTTATGATGCTAGGTGTTTCCATTATTTTGTCCAACCCCTGTACATATATTTCCATTAATACATCTAATTACCTTTTGCCCATACATTTTTCCTACACACATCTTTATTGACTTTCTCATTGTTGATGCCATTCCCAAAATAGGCACAATTGTAATTCTTTCCTAAATAAATTGTACTTCATATTCAAGGTTCTGATGAAGCAACAAGTTGTTATTCAGGCACTCAGATATGAATCCACTGCATCTTATAGCTTCTCTATCCCAAATCACTATGTCAGGTTTATTATGTTTATTCCTTTGTCATCGTTCTTTCTTATTACTGCTTTGTACTCAACTTACACTTCATTCTGAAACATATATATAGAGTTCAACATTAGGTTACTAGTCTTGCAATGCCCAAGCTGTGTATATATATATATATATATATATATATATATAAAAACACCTGGTTCACCAATTATGAAACATTGTTTAAAAACGAACACCTTACAAGCAACCCATATCTTTAAAAAATACCTAAAATTCACACACCTCACCAGCAACAAAGAAAACATCAAACACGCACCACTCCGACTCCTGACAACAACAGTAACAGAACTTACAGACATAACTACAACCCTATCAAAAGAACCCAGGTACCCACCAACCCAAGACAGAACTTTACCAGACTCTATAGATCCCAGCCCACACTAGAACAGTTCCAAAATCGAAGGTCCCACCCATCACACAGGAGTTCACCCCCAAACCACGATTATAGATTCCAACCCAAACCGTTCCAAACTCGGAGACCCCATCCATCATATAGGAACTCACCTCTAAACCAAGATTGGAGGTTCCAACCCACTTTAAGGAACCAAACTTACACCCAGTACGAGCTACCCAGACCCCGAAATAACCAAAACTCCTTTAGTAGGCAACACATCAATGGGGGAAAGCTCAACACACACCAAAATACCACAAACATAAGAACCCCCAGAAATCATTTTTTAGGCCAAGGCAACAGATCTCACGACACCAGATGGTACACACCAACCCTGAAAAACCAAAACTAGTGAATCTCTCAAGCCTAAACCTGTCGAACCAACAAATTAAAATCCTTTCAAAAGGACTAAAATTCACTCCAACTCCACAATACCCCAACTTGAGTGAAATACAGGATGATGTCTCCCACTTTTGTAGAAAATTACGCCTCACAGAGGAATTTTTTGACAAAGAAATCAATAACGACGAATCAATGGTTCGTAACAAGAGCAATTATAATCCCATAAAAGGTAAAAACAAAACATTGGACAAATTTTGTGAGTACATTTCAAACTTTCCTTATAATGAACTTCCACAACCTAAACCCAAACCCAACACCAGTAAAAACGAATGGAAAATCATCCATGAGTTACGAAACAATCATGACATCACAATCAAAGAAGCAGATAAGGGTAGCACTGTCGTCATTATGGATACAGAACAATACAAAAACTCTGTATCTCAACTCTTACAAGACACTACATACTATGAAAGAGTAGTCAACTACCAACAAACAAGAACAATGACCAAATTAAACACACTCATTTGCCAACATCGAAACAACTTAACAACAAAGGAATGCGACTACCTAGCAAACTTTAATTGCAAAACAAGCAACCTCTATGGACTTCCAAAAATCCACAAGAGCAAAACTATTTCTGAAGCTTGCAAAAAGTCCACTTCCACCTGCATCACTGTACCACATCCCACTGATCTCAAACTAAGACCAATTGTGGCAGGCCCAAACTGTGAAACACACAGATTAAGCAACTTTATCGATATCCTCTTGAAACCAATACTTCACCACATACCAAGTATTGTTAGAGATGACCTGGACCTACTAAATCATCTACCCAAACATACCGATAAAGACATTTTCATTGTTTCCTTTGATGTAATAAATCTTTACACTACGATCCCACATCAATATGGACTGGAAGCCATTAAATTCTGGCTAGAAAAATACCCCAATGAGATCCCAGAAAGAATAAAAAAAGAATTCATCATCGAGGGCCTTAAGTTTATCCTTCAAAACAATTTTTTGAATTTTAATGATAACACCTACAGACAGGTATCGGGGACTGCAATGGGGACTAAAGTTGCCCCTACATATGCAAACCTGGTGATGGCCTACTTAGAATTGCAGATCTACGACAAATCCAAAACTAGACATGGCCTGTCTTTCCACCAATACCTGTTGAAGAATTGGAAACGTTACTTGGATGATTGCCTCATCCTATGGTCCCACACACTCGACCAACTCTTTGACTTCAAAACCCTAATCAACAGTGTCAACAACCATATCCAATTTACAATGGAATGCAGTCAAGACCAACTTCCTTTTCTTGACATTCTCATTATAAAAATAGGTACCAGCATTGAGACTGATATTCATTACAAACTGACTGATTCCAAGCAATACCTTCTGTTCACCTCCAATCACCCAAAACATACAAAGACAAACATTCCCTTCAACCTTGCGAGAAGAATTTGCACAATTGTCTCTAATTATAGAACTCGAAGAACTAAAGGCAATTCTTCTCGAAAGACATTACCCAGCATCATTAGTTGACAATGGAATAGAACGGGCCAAGACAATTGCTACCCATGACCTGCGAAAACCGAAACACATACACGGCGCGTTAAATAGTCTCCCATATCTCTCAACACACAATCCTAGAAATGCAGAAGCTTACACAATAATATACAAAAACATCCCACTACTGAATCAAGACCCACGTCTAAAAAGAGTACTCGCAACCCATAAAATAATAAAAAGCAAAAGACAACCCAAATCCCTAAAAAACGTACTCACGAATGCAAAATTGCCCAACACAAGCCCACCACCTACCGTCAAAAATGTGGTCGTTCCAACTGCAGGACTTGCATCCACCTCATGGAAGGAACAACATACAGATTCCAGTCGGGACACACTTTTGTCATAAAAAATAACTTCACCTGCGCATCAAAAAATTTACTTTATGCCATAAGGTGTGAAGGGTGCCACAAAGAATACATAGGGCAAACGAGCCTTACTCTCAGAGAAAGGATGACAGTCCACCGCCAACAATTGAGGGATCCCACCACAAGACAGATACCACTCAGTGGGCACTTAGATTTCTGTGCACAAAACAAGTCCCCCAAATTCCTAGTTTTCCCATTATATCAATGCTCAGACAATATCACTGACCAAACACGAATAAATAGGGAAAATAATCTTATTCAAAAATACAGACCACAGCTCAACATACTCTAACATAAGCCCCCTCCCCAGGTGCACACCCAAAACAAAGACACACAGATACGCAAAATCACACACGCACAAATACAATGCAAACCTCCGACACGAACACACTTACACACATATACACACACACACAATCACAATATCTCCACACTAGAGCACAAACCCACATACATTTCAAGAAAAAACACATGCATATATACACTTACAATACAATTGTAGCAACCACAACCAACACCCATACACACATACGTAAAGAGGTACATGCACACACCTACACACCACTCCGGCAAGCACAAATCATATTCACACACGCATATTTGTATACATATGTACACACACATACAAACACCATACGCCCGTTCCCCCGTAAAAATGTCACACACACACACTCAAAAGAAAAACACACACAATACAATCACAACAAACACTCACAAGCACACATGCACAGAAGCATGCACACACAATGACACACCTCCCCGACAAATACAAGCCACATAGACGCACTCACACAAACACACCCACACGTATACACACACATACTGCACTAACAATACAAACAAAACTAATCACTCACAATTACAGCGCACACACACATGTACACATATACACCAGGAAACTACATAAACCATACACACATACACACACATACAAACGCATACTCAATACCAACATACACGGAACACACATGCACACACATACACATCACCTGGATAAACCCAACGTACAAGGACACCTAATAAATACAACACACACATACATGCTCACACACACATGAACCCTCATGCACACACATACAGTTGCTCCCTCACACATACACGCACCACAAGGACAATTCAAACACAAACATACTTAGAGACACACACAAACTCACGTACACACACATAACACCCCCACCAACACACAACACAAATAGACATACGCACACATACAGACATACACATACATATGAACCATCACACACACATACGGTTGCTTACACACACACACACACACACACACACACACACCACAAGGGTATTTAAAACAACACACTCACTCAGACAGAGAGACACACACACACTCACGTACACACACACTCACGTACACACACACTCACGTACACACACACTCCCACAAAACACTCCCACGCACACACACCTAACATCCCCACCGACACAAAAAACACACAAACACACATACACACGCACTCACAAACGCACTCAACGCACACACACGAACAAACACATACACACACATGCGCACACACAACACCCTAACAAATATTAATCACACACATACACACTTACACAAACGTGCACACATATACGCACACCATCCTACCATAGATAAAACACACACATACTCATATACACATGCCACACACGCACACATACAGACATACACATACATATGAATCATCACACACATACGGTTGCTTACACACACACACACACACCACAAGGATATTTAAAACAACACACCCACTCAGACAGAGAGACACACACACACTCCCACACTCACACAAAACACTCCCACGCACACACACAGATGCACACATACATACACACACATACGCACACATAATACGTACACACCCTCACACATACATACGGTTGCTCTCACACACACACACCACAAGGACGATTAAAACAACACATACATACTCAGACAAAGAGATATACGCACACTCTCACGTACACACACCTAACATCCCCACCAACACAAAAAACACACAAACACACATACACACGCACTCACGAACGCACACACGAACAAACACATACACACACATGCGCACACAACACCCTAACAAATACCAATCACACACATACACACTTACACAAACATGCACACATATACACACACCATCCTACCATAGATAAAACACACACATACTCATATACACATTCCACAATAAACTCTGGGACCAATAAAAACGGCACACACACACACACACACACACACACGGACACAAACACACATATATACACACACACATAGAGATGTGCACAAAACCAGTGAACCATGACAGACTAGCTCACAGACCAACCAAAAATCAAAAAATCCCTTTTAACTCTTCCTTCCTCCCACCCCAGCTAGCCAGTCATATTGTCTCTTAAGACAGCAAACATTCCCTCAATACACACAAGAGAAAAAAGCTAGGTCAGTTCCTCCTCAACTTTTTGCGAACTCTTAAATATATTTCCTGGGTATATATATACATATTTTACCAAATCCTTTTTTGTTATAACAACGTTGTAAACTGTTTCAAACATATTCTTCTTATTATTATCAAAGAATGTAAATATGTATTTTGATACTTAAACTGTTTCTAACATTTTCTATTATTATCAAAGAATATGTATATGTATTTTTCCATATATGTATTTTCATACTTACACTGTTTTTAACATTTTCATCTTATTATCAGAGAATGTGTGATAATCAGTATGTAACACTACAAAGCTTTATACTTTAAATATATTCCTCTTATTATCATCAAAGAATGTATATATGCATTTTAATACTCAAACTGTTTTTTAACATTTTCTATTAGTCTCAAAGACTTTTGATAATCTTTTTCTCAAAAAGTGAAACCGGTTAAGTAAATAAATATCTTTAAAATAAGTGCATTTTCAAACCTTCTTTCATATATATTTCCACTCGTACGGTATTCCACAACTTTACTTTATTATATATATATATATATATATATATATATATATATATATCATCATCATCATCATCATCATCGTTTAACATCCGCTTTCCATGCTAGCATGGGTTGGACGATTTGACTGAGGACTGGTGAAACCAGATGGCTACACCAGGCTCCAATCTGATTTGGCAGAGTTTCTACAGCTGGAAGCCCTTCCTAACGCCAACCACTCCAAGAGTGTAGTGGGTGCTTTTACGTGCCACCGGCACAAAGGCCATTCACACGGTACTGGCAACGGCCACGCTCAAAATGGTGTATTTTATGTGCCACCTGCACAAGAGCTAGTCCAGGGGCACTGGCAATGATCTCGCTCGAAAGTCCTTACACATGCCACAGGCACAAGTGCCAGAAAGGCGACGCTGGGCACATATATATAGGTGTATATAAGAATGTATGTATATACGTATGAATATATATATATACACACACACACACACACATGTACATACAAACATATATATATATACACACATACATAGATATATATGGCTGTGTGTGTGTGTGTGTGTGTGTGTGTGTGTGTGTGTGTGTGTGTGTGTGTGTGTGTGTGTGTGTGTGTGTGTATAACAAGCTTCTTTCAGCTTCCTTCTACCAAATATATTCACAAGGGTTTATTTGAACCAAGGCTATAGCAGTAGACATTAGCCCAAAATGATACATACTGGAACTGAACCCCAAACTGTGTAGTTTGAAAGTACACTTCTTAATTACATAGCCATGCTTGCATCTCTATTAGATTTTTAATCAAATTGTTATTATTGTTGTTCTTTTTTTTTTTTTGCTTTTCCAGTTTTAAATGATGACTCAATCTAATTGACATTTTTAATTAAATAGTCATTTTTCAAATTCTCATTTCACCCGGAGATTTCACAGAGATTTCTAGTTTTACCAAAATATTTTAGTACGATGGTATAATTTTTATGCCAACACACACAATTAATAAAACATTCATCAAAATCTAAATCTCTCAGAACCGATGTAATCTTCTTAGCAAAATGTGTGTAGGGATGCATATATATATATATATATATATATATATATATATATATATATATATATATATATACATATATATACACGTATATATATATATATATGTATATACTGTTGTGTCTGGGGACAGTCATTTTCTTTTTGTGCCTTATAATTTAACACACTCACCAGTAAAATTTCCACTTATTTCTTGTGAGTCAAGACTATTGAAAAGGTTGCAAGATGCAATGAAAATTTTAGGAAAATAATAATAAGAAATAAGTGGAAATTTTACCGGTGAGTGTGTTAAATTATAAGGCACAAAAAGAAAATCACTCTCCCCAGACATAACAGAATATGCTTCAACACACGGACTCACATAAAGAATCTTGCAAACAAAATCCAAAAACGAAATAGATGTGTGTAGATATATATATATATATACATATATATATATATTTAATTGTCACTAAATGTGACTGAGGGTGCTGAAGCACTTAGATTGCTAGAAATAAGAGTTGTAAGTTCATCAAAACTTTTTCGAAGTCATCACTGGTAATGAAAGCTGGTACTATGGAATTTGCAGATGTGGAAGAGGTGAAAAAACCAAACAAAAACGATGCATTGCTTCAAATGGCGAATACTTTGAAGACAAAAAAAGGGTAAATATGTAAAACTTAGTGAATAAACTAATATTGCAAAATTCCGGTTTCTTTTGGGTATCCCTTCATATCTATCTATCTATCTTTCTTTCTCTCTCTCTCCCTCTCTCTCCCTCTCTCTCTCTCTCTCTCTCTATATATATATATATATATATATATATATATATATATGTATAATAATAAAGGAGTTACGACGCAAAAACGTATAAATTCAAAAGAACATATTTATCTTCTTCAATATATATTTCAGTATAAAGAATTCATTAAGATGCTTAAATCAAAATTTCTTTACACATCATTCAGGAACAGATATAACATCAGAAAAAATACACTCCGTTTAAAAACACAAACCGTTCATGGCGAAAAAATTTCACAATTACAAAAAAACGAACAAAATTTTTAAAGTTCTAGCAAAAAAGAACGCTATTACCTACATACAAGCATCCTCGTGTGCGCCCGTACACACACGCGCACACACGTTCATACGCGCACACACGCTCATGCACGCACACACGTGCACTCTCACATGTGTATATATGGATACACAAGGAAACAAAGATCACAAGTCATAAACACATACACACACACACACACATACATACACACACACACATACATCCACACCCACACACACACACACACACACATATATATATATATATATATATATATATATATATATATATATATGTAAATATGAAAATATGTTTAAAAAACCACATATTAAAATATATTATAAAATTATATATACATAAAAAAATCTATACACATACAAACCACCATACATATATATATATATATATATATATATATATATATATATATATATATATATATATATATATATATATATACATATATATATATATATATAAGTTCAAAAAAAGGAAAAAGACAAAAAACAACAACGTGAGGACGTGATACAGATAGTGTTACTAGACGCTCGCGAAAGGAAAGAGAGAGAGTATGACGTTTCGAGCGGAGCTCTTCGTCGGAAACAAGGAAAGTTCAAAGAAGGGAAAAACGGAGGAAGAAAAAATCGCCACCGATGTCCACGGGGTAAAATCAATAATTATTAATTAATAATTTTACCAAGTAGTTCAGTATGTTAAAAGAACCATTTTTGGTAAACTTATACAAAACTTTTTATAATTATAAGCATAATTATAATTAGGGTTCAGCAAAATTGCTTCACCACATACCAAAATTTAGAAATAGTAGTTAAATACTATTCTTCTACCATAAGATATCTCCCAGACAGCAATACTCTCAATTCACATACGTAAAGAGAGAAAATAACGAATCCACCCGGCTTTGATCAACTACATACACGTTTCTGGATTAAAAAGATGTAAAATATCATTTTTACTCACTTATTTCTGTCTTTTATACTGAAGACGGAAATTGAAAGAAGCCTGTTGTATATATGTATATATATATATATATATATATATATATATATATATATATATATATATATATATACATATGTATGTGTGTGTATATGGTTGTGTCCCCCCCCCCCAACATCGTTTGACAACCGATGCTGGTGTGTTTACGTCCCCGTAACTTAGCGGTTCGGCAAATGAGACCGATAGAATAAGTACTAGGTTTCCAAAGAATAAGTCCTAGGGTTGATTTGCTCGACTAAAGGTGGTGCTCCAGCATGGCCGCAGTCAATTGACTGAAACAAGTAAAGAGTATATATATATAAAATATATGTGTGAGCATGAGAGTATGTATGTATGTATGTATGTATCTATCTATTTATACACATACGCACACAGATATATATATATGTATGTGTATTTATAGAGTGAGGGTGTACATTCCCAATACACTATATATACCCATTTCAAATTTCCTACACTATTTTTAGATTTGTATATGGATATTTAAGCATACAATGATTATTTTACAAACTATTGTCAATATTTTCTTATTATAATCTTTAGTGCACCAGCTTTCAATGCTCTCAGTATGTCAGTATTGAGTACAATGTTCTTCAATGGGACTTTCTCTGTCAGTTTTCTCTTTGTGGTTAAGAAGTTTGCTTTCCAGTTCAGTCCCAGTGTATGGCATGTTGGGCAAGTGTTTTGTACTCTAGCCTTGAACAGATCTATAGCATTGGTCATGACAAAGATTTGGTGACAGCTTGTATACAACATTTATTGCTATATTTTTGTACAAGGCTTCATGAAAGTATGGCTGTGTTGATTCTTCATCCATCTCCAAGCTGGGTTAGAGATGGGAAAACAGCTATTAGGAAAATTGTGCTGGTTTGAGTATGGAGCTGTGAAAACAGCTATATGAGAGAAATTCTCTGGGGAGAGTAACAAATGGGGTCTCAATTCCCACTGGCTTTTTGTGCTAAAAGTGTCTGTTTATAATACCATCACTGAAAGAAAATTGTGGAACTTAACACATGGACAATGAGTTCTGATTGGCTGAAATTGGGGTCTGCATGCATGATAAACTCATGATTTATATGCAATCAGAAATGGAGTCGAAGACAACTGCCATAGGCCAATCATTTGTGAGTGAATTTGGTAGACAGATTCTGACAGAAGCTCATGGTACATGTGTGTATACGTGTGTGTATGTCTGTGTATCTGCATGTGTGTATGTGTGTGTGTGTGTGTGTGTGTGTGTGTGTGTGTGTGAGTGAATCTGTGCTTTGTGTCTCCTTGTCTTAACATTCTATGATGGTTAAACAGGTGACACCATCATACAACTGGTATCGTTTGTTTCTAGTCTTCCATAAGAACATATCTGGCCATGCGTCTCCCTTGCCATCCTCTGGGGCAACACGTTTTCCATTTTGTCTGCCAAGACCATGAGATGGTCTGAATTGCAGGAAATGGTCTGTTCAATTCCTTAATGTACAGTTACCCCATATAAACAACTTTGAACTGCTTCATTGTTAATGAATGTAGTAGGAAGTTTATCAATAACTGTTTCCATATTTAGAGGAGTAACATATGTAATGGGAATAGTCTATCTTGGACAATAGCTGGTTTATTTTGCTTGGAAACAGGTGAGGTTTAGTAACAATTATGATATCTGGCTGTAGAAAAATCACTTGGAATGAATTCCATTTCACCCCATGCTGCATGGAAAAGGGGACATTAAAACAATGATGGTGATACCAACATGCACAGACAGACACAGACAGACAGACAGCCACACACACACACACACACACACACACACACGTACGCACTAGTACAAGAAGCTAACCTTCTACTGACCATTGTGAAAGTAATAACACCATCACAGCAGAACAAGCAGCTGTGAAGAAGGTAATTACAAATCTGTAATGTCAGAGGTGTGGCAGCATAGAAGGAACCTAGTTTCAATGTGACTGGACTAGAAGAAAGCCTTTGACTCTGTCCCCCACTCATGGATGCTAGAAGCCCTTCAACTTGCTAAAGTTCCAGTAAGTGATAATACAATGAAAGCCATAGCTGACCTGACTTCATCATGGGCCATGGTCTTGAAGTTAAATACAAGGAGTGATTGTATTATCGATGATAGAATACAGCATCACAGAGGTATGTTTCAAGGGGACAGCCTCTCTGTGATGCTGTTTATACTTTCTGTAAACCCCTTGTCATTCATGTTAAGGAAGTCTGAAGGGTATCTCACTGGTTCACAAGGAAACAGAAATACCAAAATTACACACTGTCTCTTTGTGGATGACTTAAAACTTTATGCAAAGAATATGCATGAGATAGAAAAGAGCCTTGACCTAGTTACAACATTCTCAAAGGATATGGGGTTGGGGTTTGGTCAGGATAAATGTTGCTATATGGTTGTGAAAAGAGGAAAAACTGTAAATCAGACTAGCAGGATCTTCATCAATGACCTAGCTGTTTCTCCTGTGACTGATGAGTAATGTTACAGGTACCTAGGGGTGGATGAAAACATATCTTACGATGGCACCTGTAATAAAACATGTGTCACTAAAGAATATTACAGCTGAATAAAAAAAGTATGGACCTCAGAACTCTCTGCATTCAATAAAACAGTGGCCCACTCATACCAACATTTGGGCTACTTGATTGGACATTTGATGAGATCTGAGCCATTGATGTGAAAACCTGGAAGATACTAACCAACACACATAATTTCTACATTAACAGCGACATAGACAACATCTACCTAAAACATAAGCAAGGGTACAGAGGCTTAACATTGATCAAGAATGCCTTTGAATGTCCTATCATATCCCTTCGACAACATCTTTTAACCACAAAGTGTCAAAGTGCATCCTTTGACCAATTTGAATACATGAGGTTGATGACATCATGAGATTTGGAAAGTAGTTTCTTGAGCAGCATTCTATGTCTGATAACTTTAAATACATGCCCAAAGAAGTTGCACGACTACCATAATGTATAATCAGATGAAAGGATGAGCATACATCAGCAGAAGATCATGCATGGATGTTAGCAAAAAGCTCTGGGATGATAACCCTAACCCTAACATTGATCATCAAAGCAGTCTATCATGGACCAACAGGATTACTAACTCCCACTTTGAAGGGTATGCATTTGCAACCCAAGAACAGAAAATATCAACCAAATACCTGATGCCCAAAACGGATAGAGACGGGAAAAGCAGGAAAATGTGATAAGTGATGCAGACTTTGTGGTGTTAACACCGAAGATATCACCCACATCATAAGTAGTTGTCCAAAGATGTCATCATGGTATTATCTTCCGATGAGACATGTAGTTAAGACTCTGTATGATGAGATCCATTGGATAGATAACCCAGAAGCCAAAGAAATAAGAACCCACAGTATTGTAGAAGCCATAACAACTCATGATAATGTGTACAGGTGGAATGTCCCAGTGAAAGCCTCAATAAAATGTAAACATAATAGACCTGACATAGTGATTTGGGATAGAGAAGACAAACTGTGTACAGTTGTGGAAATCAGCTGCCCAACAGATGTTAACATAAAGCTAAAGATCAGCGAAAAAGGAAATACTTATGCTGAACTATTGAGATATCTACAGTTACTCTATCCAGATTACAAGTTCAGATTTACACCTGTAATTATTTGGGCATTGGGATATGTAACACACTGCCTAAGTACAATCTTGAGAAATTAGGCTTCTCAAAACCAGAAAGAAGAAAGTTGATTCAAAGACTACAGATCCAAGCCATCACTGGAACTGTAAAAATCTGTAAAACTTTCCAGAAGTTTATCCTTTAAGTATATATGCACATGTCTAGACATGCAACTGTATGCATGAAATAGATACATAAAACAAAACATACAAATCTGTACATACACTGACTCCAAATACTGCATATATACATACATGCATGCAAAAATATCCTGTTGATGTCATTGAAAGTTCAATGAAGGAGCCTGGGTTAGAAACTGGATCTCTCTTTATTGGCAAGAAATCTTGAAATAAAACTGAATAATGACATATACATACATACATACATACATACATACATACATACACACATACATACATACCAGTGGCATGTACTCCGGCTATGCAACTCATGCATTGCATAACCATTTATTTTTTATATGAATCAAAAATAAATCTAATAATGTAATTTATATGTAACTACATCAAAAAGTCTTCAAAATCAGTGAAAATGAAACTAACTCATTAATTTGTTTTGAAGAAGACAGTCAGATGCAGTATGAACATAGCGTTACTTGGATTATAGGAGTTAGTTCTATTCTGACCTCATTTCCTATCCTATTAAAAATAGCTTCTTTCTGGTTTTGAGAAGCCTAATTTCTCAAGATTGTACTTGGGCAGTGTGTTATATATCCCAATGCCCCAATAATTACAGGTATAAATCTGAACTTGTAATCTGGATAAAGTAATAGCTTCGAAGTCATGCAATGTTAAAAATGGATGAAGGTTCTTGTCTTTGGTCTCCTCTCTCGATCTGTCAATACCTCACACTATCTGACAATAGCTCTCTCTCTATGTTCTGTCAGTTCTTTGTAATTTAGTCCCAAAGTCTAAAGACTGACTGCATGGTCAAATGGATTTGACCATTTGACCTCAGACTAAAAATAAAAGCCCTTTCAAAATTCTCTGTCAGTTAGATCAGTTCTGCTATCCCGGACCAAAGTTTTGCCAAGGGGACAAAATTATTTATTTTCCCTTTGGTATCTAATGTTCCTTGTTACATTGCTGGACTTTTTTCGTCTGTCCCACGTAAGTTGAATTTTCTCCTTTTTGACCAGGATCTTTTGTTGCTTCATTGAGTTATTAAGATTATTCTCCATTTTATTCAAATTGACTTTCAATTCACACACACACATACACACACACACACACACACACATGCATATTTCTTTTCTAAAATATTTTGAACTTATGTCAATCTTAGTCAATTGAAAAAGATTTACTTCAACAACTGATTAAAACAGAAGATATCTATGATAATGTAATGAATATATTTTCCCTGAAAGATCGAAGAACTGAATTCATTTGTAAATGAGGTAGACATGGCTGATGCTGGTGTCACGTAACTCACACCCCTGCCGGTGGCACGTAAAGAACACCTTTCAAGCATTGGGCCTCATTGAGGCAAAGTGGCTGAGCTCCTTTTGAGTGTTGGGCCTCATGGAGGCAATGACTGAGACCTTTGGCATTATGTTGTGCTTGAGTAGAAGATCCACTGAGCTAAGCAAAATTGCAGTCATGGCAGATACTGGTGTCACACAAATGGTACCCATGCTGGTGGCACATAAAAAGCACCCATTACACTCTCAGAGTGGTTGGCTGTATACAGCTGTAGAAAACAGAGGGTATCCAGCTATAGAAAACCATGCCAAATCAGACCAGCACTGGTCAAACTGTCCAACCCATGGACAACAGACATTAAATGATGATGATGATGATGATGTATGTAAATAATAATTGTTTGTACAGCTACTTTAAGACTTTTAAATGCATTAAAACAGCGACCATCATGGGCATGTTACAAAACTAATTTGGTTCTCTTAAACAATATAAAAAATGAATCAGCTCACCAATAGGTGCGAGAGTGGGCTGAAATGATCATAGGCTGACTATGAAGGAGTGATGCTAGAAATCTTGCATGCTTTCATCTCAGCTCTACCTATTAATTACTGCATTGTTTCCTTTCAGGTAAACTGACATCTAATTGTTCAAAGAAGACTTCAAAAGTAACTAGTAGCAACGTCTCTCAAAAAGAAATAAAATTTGGCATCGTGGTGTTATCTGTATCTTCAGAAAAAGACTTTAGACCCCAAGGACGTTTATGCTGACATGGTTGCTACCTTACAGGATGATGCTGCAGCTTTATCAACAGTGCAAAAGTGGGCAGTTGAATTTAGTGGGGAAAGGGAGAGTCTTGAAGATGACCCAATGTCTGGATGTTCCACAACTGCCACCACTGAGGAAAACATTGATCATGTTCACCACATGGATAACAAGTGATTGATTATAAATCAAATAGCCAATGTTATTAGCATATCCCGTGAGAGTTGAGAATATTCTGCACAATGAACTTGGCATGATGGGCATGATGCTTGATGGGTGCCATGCTCTTCTGACACCTGATCAAAAGTGCACCAGGCTGGTCACATGATACAAAAATCTGAAATTGTGTGAGGCAGATCTAGCCTCAACATATCGTAACTTGTGGTGAGTGTAAGGTTCATCACTTTAAGCCAGAGAGAATTCATGCATTGGAAACTCCGTCAAAAGAAGACCATCCGCAGGGAAGGTGATGGCCTTAGTTATTTGGTATGCAAAAGGCATTGTATTTATTGACTATCTTCAAAAGGGCTACATCATCAATGGAGTGTACTATGCCAACATGCTGAAGCAGTTACCAAACGCCCAGCAAAACTGATGAAAGGGGTTTTCTTTCAACAGGACAATGCTCCAGCACACATGTCCTTGGTTTCAATGGCTGCTATGTGTGGCTGTGGCTTTGAACTAGTTGATCACTATTCCTATTCCCTTGATTTAGCCCCGTCTGACTATCATCTGTTCACTAACATGAAAGACACATGGCTGGGACCCAGTATTGCAGTGATGACGTCATATCTGCTGTTGGTAACTTTTTTGGTCAACAGGATGTAAGCTTCTTCATCAATGGGCTCCAAGAACTGCAACATCAATGGAAGAAGTGTGTGGACTGCAATAATAGACCATATTTAGTCACATTACATCTTTCCACTTTACCCTTGTATTTATTGCATGACCAACCTCAAAATCACTGTATGCCACTGATACATACATAACTAGCACTCCATCATTTATGATGAGAGTTCTAATTGATCCAATCAACAGAACACCCTGCTTGTGAAATCAATGTGCAAGTGGCAGAATATTCCACAGATGTGCATAGCTTTAGTATAGTTCTCAGTGAGATTTGGCACGATACAGAATATGACAAGGTTGACCCTTTGAAATACAGCTAAGTGGACAGGAGCAATGTGAAATAGAGAATCTTAGTCAAGGACACAATGCACTGCTAGATATCAAGATCACAACTTTGAGATCTTCAGCTGAATACCCTAACCACTTAGCTATGCACCTTCACTACATACATACATATATACATACATACAAACATACATAAACAAACATGCATACATATATATATATATATATATATATATATATATATATATATATATATATATATATATATATATATATATATATTTATTTATTTATTTGGTATATTCTGTTAAGAGTGTAGTAGAGTACAATATAAAGCTTTCCACCTTCAGATTTACCCTGTGCTATCCAGCAGTAGTATTATATGCATTAGGTCATTAAGAATAAAATGTCTGATTTTCTTATGCACCAAGTTTGACAGTCGTTAACTCTAATGTTTTATCCTGACAGTTCTTTGTTTTACAACACTGAAGAGTTACATCATCACTTTTCACAACCAATTCTGATAAGATTGTGAATTTTCTCTTGTAAATCAATTTTTGTGAACCCATGGTCAGATAAAAAATTTGTGTTGTTTATGAATATGAGTTCCGTCATGGAACCAATGCATCCCAGACAGCTTGAAACATCAGTGAGGTGTTTGAGGAAGATGTGGTGAATGAATGCACTGTACATTGATGGTTTGAGAAGTTCTGGTCTCTTAAAAATCAGCCCCGTGGTAGACTTGGGACCAAGGTGGATAATGATAAGCTGGAAATTAGTAGAAGCAGATACATCTCAATCTACGCATGAGTTAGCAGCAAGGTTTGAGGTTTCGATTCCACCTGTATTGGACTATCTGAAACAAATCGGCAAGGTAAAGAAGCTGGACAAGTGAGTACCACATGAACTGAACGAGCATCAAATGACATATCATCTTGAAACTTGCTGTTCTTTGCTGTCAGCATAAAAGCAAGCCATTTTTTAAACGTATTGTTATGTGTGATGGAAAATGGATTCTTTTCAACAATAGCAAGTGTGCTGCAGGCTGGTTGGATAAAGACGAAATGCCAAAACACAACCCAAAAAGAATATTCACCAAAAAAAGCTAATGGTGTCTGTTTGGTGATCCAGTGCTGGTGTCATCCACTATAGCTTCATGAGACAAGTAAGTCAATTACAGCAGATGTATACATCAATGAATTGGATGAAATGATGAGTGAACTTGCAATGAAACAACCGAGATTGGTCAATAGAGACAGGCCAATTCTCTTGCAAGACAATGCTCGACCATGTGTTGCACAAAGAACACTACTCAAGTTACAGGAATTGAACTTGGAAGTACTCTGTTATACATTATATTCACCAGACCTTGCACCAACTGACTATCACATTTTCCAAGCATTAGACAACTTTTTGCAAGGAAAATCTTCAAATGTAAAGAAAATGCAAAAACAACCTTTCGTGATTTCATCACCTCTTGCTCTCCAAAATTCTTTGCTGCCAGCATAAATAGGCTAACAATAAAATGGCGAAATTGTGTTGATAATTTAGGTGCATGCTTTGATTAACTGTGTTGCTTTTTGTTGAAATAAAGTAAAATAAGCTTTCAGTTCAATTGGATATTTCATTCTTCATGACTTGATACTTCCAGGTTTGCATTTGGGCATCTGCTGTGTGTCAGATATATATATATATATATATATATATATATATATAGGGTGGCTTGTTAGTATTTTGTCAACCAAAAGGCAAAAATATATACAACACTAAAGCGACTGAGGGCACTATTCAACACCAGTATTGCTAGCCACAATAAGCACAATCTTATTTACTGACAAGGGAGGCAAGCTTCATAAGCACCGGGCATAGCCAGATCATCAGTGATTTCACATTTACATTAAACTCGTCAGTGGCTCTTACCAGCACCTTGGGTTAAACTCAACTCGTCAGCTTATAAGATCACTGTAGATATGTCGATTTCATAAATGGTAAAGGTGAAAGTTATAAATAATACGAGTGGTTTGTTAGCAATTTTTCAACCAAAAGGCAAAAATATATATACGTCACTAAAG